>NC_062548.1:86757723-87040223 GCF_016906955.1 Phacochoerus africanus
GTGACTCAGGTTGCTGCTGAGGTGTGGGTTCAATCCCTGGCCCAGGAATTTCCATGTGCCACTGTCGTGGCAAAAAACAAAAAAACAAAACCAAGGTCTTGATCAGGATCTTCATAAGCTGGTTTTCTAGAATAGTTAGCAATTTCAGAGATAATAAGGCAGTCCTGGAAAGGCCTGTAAAATACAGCCTGGAAAGGGGAAAGACCTCCCAAAAAAGCAGATTCATTTAGCATGAATTAAATTCTGCCTCATGAGCCAAACTATTATTTTTCTTCTTTTTCTTTCATAATTCTATTGTTCAAGACCACAGTGCCATTTTCAAGATTTTATTGGAGATATACAAACACTTTCAACTGCATCAGTCTGATGTCTATTTGATTCCCCATTTGATTTCATGAACTGAAATAGAGATGGTACAAACTACCTCCCCATCTGAATTCTTATATGTGATGTTTGAACTTTCAAAGTCCCAACTTCACTACCACTCTTTTTCTAACCCTGCCCTCTGCAAAAGATGCCTGAGATCCAGGAACCCCACAGCATCCCTGACTTGATAGTCTGTCAAAGTTTCCATCTCAGAGAATGTTAGTTTCCATCCCATACATGCAAACTCAAGCCATAGTCGTCTCTGCTTCTAGCTCTTTCTTAGCACAGACAATAGGCACTGCTGAACTTCCTTCTAGCTGCCTGATCCTTTCTAAGTGGGTCTTTCCCTACTCCTCCTTGGCCTGAAATACTCTAAAACAACACTTCTGGGAATTCCCAATCAGAATATTTCCCTCACTCATATAATCTGTGAAACTGCAATGCGATTCAGACAGTGGCCAGTTTCATGTTCTCTCATTCCTTCAGATTTTTCCAGTTGCGCTAATTTAATCACCTACCCCACACCAACCCACTTCCTAAATCCATATTCACAGTCTTCTTACTGGTAGGTAAAGGGCATTAAAGCCTAAAGGAATTCTGATAAATGTCTTCATTCCTCTAACAGGAGGAAGCTATGTGTTTCTGCTGGGTTTGCTAGTAATGGGATTTTTTTTTTTCTCTTTTCCTTAACATAGTTCTATAATTAATGCATCTTTCTTTGATTCTACATTTATATTTAACACATTTTAAAAGGTACAAAATGCGTTTTAAAGATGCTTCTTGTTCCCTTGTGATTATTCGAGTACGGAGGAGCCATGTAAGGATTATGAGAAGAACTCACAGGAAGGAGGGGTAGGCTATTGACAGAAACTCCCCAGAGCAAAAACCATGTGAAGGGGAAGTTCATGGACTTGGAAACTCTTGCACCACCTGCTGGTAATTTAGAAAAGCAATTACATGCTAGACAGACTGACGCACTCACTGTGGCATTTGGGAGCAACCACATACTCCTTGGGTATCATTTTATCATCAGAGACTGGAGGGCTGACAGATGCTGAGCCTGTGCTTAAACTTATGGAAAACTTAGTTTTGGCATCTCACACTCCTGGAAAACTGGCTGATTTTAAAAAGAACCTTTTCTCCTCTTTCCCTCAAGCCACTCCAACTGAACCTCAGCCTTGAGAGAACTTCAGGTTTTTGGATGCCTCTCTTTTCCCTCTACTCCAACACTGCCTCCTTGGCAGGTTCCTAAGTGGTCTCTTTCTTCTCCAGCCATTGGAGCTCATTCCCAAAGAATAATGTCGACTTTGTTGTTAGCCGAAAGTGCCCTGAGGCACTGGATACATGCAGAGACTTAGAGACCAGGGTAATCTTTGTGGCCTACAAATCATGGAAGGGGAAGTTCTGAGGAGAGGAAGGATTATTGCAAGCTAGAACAAAGGCTTTTCTTTTGGCATCCAGGATGCCCTGAGCTGCACCCCTCCCTGCCTTAGTGGATCTCCAGCAGTCATCACAATGATCAGGAAGCTACTGGAAGGTACTTAACATGTAATTGTCACTCAATATGATGGACCATTATTTAGTAACTCTGAGATTTAAAGGATCCACATGATTTCTGCAGCCATGATTCTCAACCCTTACACTACATAAAATTCACCTGGGGAGTTTGTTAAATTGGTAGCATATCTGGGCCTTGGCCCAGAGATCCAGATTTAATAAGTCTGAGTAGGGCTCTGAAATTTGCACTTCTAATGAGGTCTCCAAATGGTCCTGATGCTTAGACCACACTTTCTGAAACAAAGAGCAACCAACAGAGTAGAAAGTTCTTGGAGTTCCCGTCGTGGCGCAGTGGTTAACGAATCCGACTAGGAACCATGAGGTTGTGGGTTCGGTCCCTGCCCTTGCTCAGTGGGTTAACGATCCGGCGTTGCCGTGAGCTGTGGTGTAGGTTGCAGACGCGGCTCGGATCCCGCGTTGCTGTGGCTCTGGCGTAGGCCAGTGGCTATGGCTCCGATTCGACCCCTAGCCTGGGAAACCTCCACATGCCGCAGGGGCGGCCCAAGAAATAGCAAAAAAAAAAAAAAAAAAGTTCTCTGCTTCCACTTCAAAAATTGTTTCTTCAATTATACGCTCTGTCCTTTCATTCTATCCTCTTTATTGTGGTTATTTTGCAAGAAAACTAGGATTACTGTTATTAGAAAATGCTGAAGACTAAAAATAAAAGTTAAATAGCATACTCTAAACTCATACTCAGAGAGATAGCTCATGTTAAACTGTTAACCTTGGTTGTACATTTTTTCCAGAATTTTCATACACACACACACATAAACTATATATGTGTGTAGGTTGTTTCATTCACTTATCAATATATCATAAACATCTCTGCATGTTGACAAATCCATAATATCTTCACCATATTTTAATGGCAATTCCATTAAATATATGTATCATTATTTAGCCAGTGCTTTAGTGTTGAATATTTAGATTTTCCCAAATAGTTCTACCTTTTTAAAAAAAACTGTGATAAACATTTCTGTGTATATGCCTACTGATTCAGCATTTTCATCAGTACAAATTTCTAGTGGTGAAATTGTCAAGTCAAGGGATAATAGATTTTAAGTCTTCTGATAAGTTGCTAAATGTCCCCAAAGAAATGTTTCTTTTTTTTTTTTTTTGGTCTTTTTAGGGCTGCACCCATGGCATATGGAGGTTCCCAGGCTAGGGGTCAAATCTGAGCTGTAACCGCTGGCCTACACCACAGCCACAGCAATGTAGGATCTGAACTGTGTCTGCGACCTACACCACAGCTCATGGCAACGCCAGATCCTTAATCTGCTGAGCGAGGCCAGGGATTGAACCTGCATCCTCATAGATGCTGGTCAGATTCATTTCTGCTGAGCCACAACAAAATGTTTCTTGTTTTACCCTCTCATAAGCACTTTACAAAAGTGAGGAAACATACTCTTGCCAACCTAGATATTATATGTAAAAAACTATTACCCATATGTTCTTATATAAAAAATTATTTTTATTTTTTAATTGTGCATTTATTTGACTCATATGGTAGATAAACCCTTTTTAAAATATGCTTGCCATTTAAAGTTCCTATTTTATGAATTGCTTATCCACCTTTTTTTTTTTTTTTTTGGTCTTTTTAGGGCCGCACTTGCAGTATATGGAAGTTCCCAGGCTAGGAGTGGAATTGGAGCTGCAGCCGCTGGACTACACCACAATCACAGCAATGCAGGATCCGAGCCGAATCAGCAACCTATGCGGCAGCTCATGGCAACACCAGATCCTTAACCAGTGAGTGAGGCCAGGATCAAACCCACATCCTCGTGGATACTAGTTGGGTTCTTAACCCGCTGAGCCACAGTGGGAACTCCACCCACTATATTCTTGCAACAACTGTCTTTCCTACTAACTAGGAAGAATTGTTCACATATTAACTCTTCAAGGCTATATATTTCAAATATGTTCCTATACATTTCTTAAAACATTACATTTATATTTTCAACTATTCTGCTTTTTTATTACACGGACAGATTTTTATGGTGTAAAAATGTACATCTTATTTTAGAATTTCTCTTTAATTTCGTATGTGGAAAGGACTCTTCTACCTCAAAATTATATCAATATTCAGTTAAATATTCTTCCAGTATTTTTACAGTTGAATTTTATATGTAGATATTTGATCTTTCTGAAAATTGTCTTGATTTAAAGATTAATTTTATTTTCCATATAGTGAGTTTATTGTGTCTAATTTATATATGAGAGAAAAATTCTGGACAGCAATCTAAGTTACATACATATGCATGGTCTGGGAGAAACAAAACAAAATACCTCTTTAGAAAGTGCTTCCTTAAGCAGGATCCATGGAAAACTTTCTCTTGCAGTTGATCTTGAGACTTACTAAGCTATTTGACTTTCAGAGGAAGCCAAAACTTTCCCTTCCCTTCCACTATTTGCAGGTCAATAGGTTTCCAAAGGCTGTTGTCAGATCAATTGACAGGCAAAGGAGCACTGATAACAAAAGAAACTCGAGTATGGTTTAATACCAAGATTTTATTTGTGCACAATTCCCTTCCATTCTATCCCAGAATAATCCACACTCCCCAACTGCAACATGAGAGAGTGAAGTGAGCACCATGTGAAAGCAAATAGGTATTTTGACCCTGGCTTTGTCACGGTGTGACCACTCATCTCTCTGAATCTTTTGTAGAATGGGTAGGTGTGCACGTTGGTCTTCTTGGGCTGCCGTCACAAGGTATCATAGACTGGGCAGCTTAAACAACAGAAACATAATCTTCCCACAGTTCTGGAGAATAGAAGTTTAAGATCAAGGTACCAGCAGAGTTGGTTTCTGCTGAGGCCTCTCTTCCTGGCTTGTAGAGAGCTAACTTCTTGCTATAGCCTCGCTTGGCATTTCCCCTGAGCATGTGCACCCAGGGAGATCTCTAGTGTCTCTTCTTGAGATGACACCTGTCCTTTTAGATTAGAGTCCCACCCTGATGACCTCATTTAATCTTAATTACCTCTTTAAAGGCTCTGTATCCAAATACTGTCACATTGGCGTTAAGGCTTCAACTTAAAAATCTGGGAAGGACCTGATTCTGTCCATAGCAGTATGAATATCTAGATCTCAAACAGATGTAAACATTTTGAGAACACTTTTCAAATAAGTGTGAGTGGCTTTGGGAGAAGGAGCCTAAAAATGCAAACTGCATTTCCACTGAAGTCACTCAGTCTGTTTTTGGCGTTTAGGATATGGCCAGGGATGTGCTAGAAGCCTCCAGGTGTTGAAAAGAAGCATACAGCATAGTCCTCACCTTTCAATAGCTTAGTCTCTTAATATGGGAGGTGACACCAATCTATGAAATAATGAGAGAATAGTACAAAACTCACTATGATTAAGGGCAAGATGGGACTTCAAATAGTATAGCTAGGCAATCAGATGACTGTATCTTTAGAGTTCAAATACTGAGAGTGTAGTGAGCCTGTGGTCCAGCCCCTGAGATTTCCCATGTTCAGAGGCAATGCAGAGGTGTCTGCATCACATTTTCTCTGAGAAAATACCCTTTTACTGTGTGTTGGCTTGTTCTGAATGGAGGCAGGTGGCCCTTGTTCTGAGCTGGTAGAATCAAACTTTGGTTAATACATAGAGAGGCCTAGTGAGTGTCTCCCAGCACATTCGGCACATTACCTCAGATGAGATTTTCTAGGTAGATTACAGGAGTCATCAGTGTTTTGGACCAGTAAAAGAAAGTGAGGAGCATCAGGCTTTTCTTTTCTGAAAATCAAAATTATTTTAGAAAATGGAAATCTGTGTGGGCCAAGAGGGCAAGTTCCTGGTTGTCTGAACCAGTCATGCTAACTAGGCCTCTCATTTCTCAGAGAAGGAAGAAGGTGAGTTATGAAGACAAGTGTCAGCCTCTTCAAAGACAAGTAGTGGCATTAGTTTTCTAAAGGCAGATAATCCCAAACCCCAAACTGGTGAGAAGTCAGGCAAATACAGCAGGGGCGGGAGGAGGGCACAGCAGGGATACAGGTCCTGCTAATGAGAAGGACATCGTACCACGTCTAAGGGAGTAAACCCTCCCCTTCTCCCATGGCATCACTTTACTGGCTTCTGCCCCCCTGCCCCTTCTCTCAGAAAGCAGGCTGCTAAATACCTGGCTGTAAGCCCCACAAGTGGAGCTACCTGAAGTGGTTTAACCCACTGCAAGTGTTGTACCCATCACTCAACAATTCCCACGGCTGCTTTTGTGCGAAGCCTCCCTCTTAAGCCTCTGGTTTAAGAATTTAGAGTAATCATGTAAAAATGATACCCCTGTGCTCCATGATCCGCTGAATCTCGCTAATGCCGGATCCCAGAAGAGGGCTTATTAATGGTGAGACGCAGTGCCTCTCTCTCGGCTCGTGTTTCACACGGATATCTCTCATGGATTCAGCTATAAACCTCACTGCTGATAAAGGGAGTATAATGAACCTCCCTGCTCCGTGAAAATGAAATCAAGGGCTGATGGAGGAGTTACCTGCTGTACTTCCTGGCCCTGAGGCCAGCGTGAGAGGTATGCTTCCTGGTTGTGGGAAATGAAGCAAGGCCACTTCCTCCCACATCTTTTCTCTGCCACGGTGAAGAGGGCTGCATTTAAGGATCAGTATTTGGAGCTGGAGAAGTGCTATAATCTCTTAAATACTTCCATAGTCATTGTTTTGTCAATTCTCTAGTGCTAACAGAATGAAGGACTCCTCATGTTGCGTAACTTCAATAAAAATAAATAAAGCCTTGGAATCTCTGGATCCTATGAACTACAACATTCCAGAATATTCTGGGGCTCAGGAGTTCTCCTGTTTTGTTCTGACAGTGACCGCTTGGCCGCTGCTTTCTCTAATAGGAGTCTGTGAGGTATGCTAGTGTAATGCAACAATTGCCCTTCTGGGCCCCACCATTCACAGTTCTTCCTCATCCAAAGTTGGCAAGAGAAGTGACAGCTCATATCTTAGATGAGAAACCCTTTCTAGAATGCAGATCTAAAGCTGGTTGGCACACATTACTACAAAGCCCATTTTTGAATGTAGTATTTCACACTTAAATCAGCTCGACTCTGTATCAAGCTTTATCCTTTCCCAAACACAGCCAGTATCTCACTGGGCACTTAAAACAGTCAAGCAAGGGTCAAAGAGAACCTTGTTCTAGAGATGTTGAAACTGAGACACACACAGATGTCAGCCCACTTACTTCCACATGGAAGTTGAACTGTGGAACAAGAATGAGAATATAAGATTTCTGGGCTTCCAGAAAAGTCTACTTTCAAACATGCTGTTTTTCTCAAACTAAGGGGTGGTTACCTTATCGGTATTGAAAATTGAAAGAAAAAAATTGGCTCTCCGAAGAGATGAATGATTTTGATTAGAAGGTGTCCCCCCAGAGTTCCCGTCATGGCAAAGTGGTTAACGAATATGACTAGGAACCATGAGGTTGCGGGTTTGATTCCTGGCCTTGCTCAGTGGGTTAAGGATCCGGTGTTGCCGTGAGCTGTGGTGTAGGTTGCAGATGCAGCTCAGATCCTGCATTTCTGTGGCTCTGGCGTAGGCCAGCAGCTATGGCTCCAATTTGACACCTAGCCTGGGAACCTCCATATGCTGCGGGAGCGGCCCAAGAAATAGCGAAAAGACAAAAAAAAAAAAAAAGAAAAAAGAAAGTTACTCCCCAAAACATTGTTCTCTGATTTTCCTCATAGCACACGGTGACGGGTAAAACTTCAACCATTTGTCCCAAGTGCCCAAGCAGACATTCTGAGCTGAGGATGTACAGTTCAGGCTGTGGTTACTTTGGGGTGCAGCCAAGGTGTGTTTTTTTTTTTTTTTGGAGATGACACTTCCAGGTAATTGGCCATCCTGGAAGAATGTTCTGGTGTCATTCAAACCATGTTTCAGTCAACTGTGCAATCAAATCCTTGGAAAGGGTGTCCTTTCCTGTTGAGTGAAGAAGACAAATACTGGATAACTGAAATCACAATTCTGAAGGAGTAGCCAGGATCCCTGCTTTTTAAACTTGTGCTCCTGCCAGTATAGAAAGACATTTTCTGCCCCCCCCCCCCCGCCCCCACACAAATGCCTGCAGATAACATTAATTGACACCATGTCATAAAAACTACTCTTTCAGTGGGGTCTCTCAGATAACCACTCCTGCCTCATCTGAACAGATACTGCCATTTTAAATTTACTTTTCACTTACTTAACCTTTTTTTTTTTTAAAAGCACCTCATTCTACTCACTGCTTATTGAATAAAGGATTAGTATTATTTTCCTTCCTCCAGTGAACTTTCTTGTACTTCATCATCAGTAGATTGTATGTCTTTGTGTTTCTCTGCCAAGATGTCACTGTTGAGCAAATCACAGGTCTTAATGCTGCCCAGTTCATGCAGTGATAACTTTTTATTCAGAATTGCTTGAGGTCATTTCAATAGAAGGAATGGGTAGGAATGAGAATTTACCCCCAACTTGAATTAAAATAACTTCCAAGCACTTCCTAGAGCAGGAACAAAGATGAAAGGGGCCCCAAATTATGGCAGTGTTTGAAATAACAAGGCAAGGGTGTCCTTTGAAATATACTCAGCCACATTTGTTTGCCTTTAAGTCAGATCACCTTAACCAAGGACATTGGGTGGCAGGAACAAATGGTTAATGATTGTGGAAGGAACCTGGCCAATTGGCTTTTCTTTCTTTTTCTTTTACTTATCTTTTTATATTATTTTTTTTTAACTTTGGCTAGAATGCCCAGTAGGAGTGCAGACTGGAAGATCGGCTGTCTTTTGAACTGGAGACATCACAGGAAACTGGGGAGGCTCCAAATTGCTAACCTGAGGCCGGAGCAAAACTTTTTTTCGTTGAAGGGACTGTGTTTTTTTTTTTTTTTTCTTTTTCCCTTCCCCTTCATCGAATGGCATCCCAAGTCCTGCTGGATTGCAACTGTCTTTGTTCCTGCAGCCAAGCCTTATAGCTGGCTCACACTCTGCCACGCTCATAACCTCACACTAGAAAGGAGATTACAAAGAGGGGCAAACACCCTAGAGGGCTCCCCTTTATCAGAACCTTCCCTGTCAGTTGGGCTCCTCATTTCCCGAGCCCTCGTCTGATTATTAGTGTACTGACGGAATAAAAATAACCTCATATTCCTACATGAATCATAAATAAAACCCTTTTATTTCATCAAAGAGGTTGGCAGGTTTATAGTCCTTTGCAATGCAGGCACGGTGTGAATGACATACCTTTAATTTTGCTGACAAGCTCATCGGGGTTCGAATGAAAAAAAGAGTGAAAAGTGGGTGACTTCGGAAATGGTTGTGCAGGAGCTTTTTGGTGAAGATAAATATTTCACCTTGCCACTGTAATCAGGGAACCAACTGATCTTGGTAATGAACTCTTCAATTACAGTGCACTTCTGACTCTTCAAAACTACCTAAGCCAACAATACCTCAGTGATTATTGCTGGTATTACATATGGAAGCAACCTGAAGAGAAAGAAAGAAGGGGGAGAAAAGGGAAATTTAAAAATGTTGTGGTGGGAAAAGAAAGCCATTGAGAGTTAACATAAGTGGATCATTAAATTAGAAAAAGCTGTGGAGTTGGGCAATGGAAAAAGTATATTCCCCTGACCCCATTCTTGTCTATTCCCTATCTAAACCATCTTGATGATTCCACGAATTCTTCATATTTTTATTAATCTAGGCTTGAGCTCTCCATATCAGAGGCCCCCAAAATGAAAGCCTCCATATTTGTATACCCAGTTCATTTGCCTTTGATTTCTGTTAGTTTGACATATGATGTTGTGAAGTTCCTTTTTCTAAAGAATGCAAATAGAAGCACACACAGCAATGTTCTTAGTGCTGCCTTTCCTACAGGTAAATTTCCTGCTTCCTATTTAGAGTAAGAGAGAATCAAAGGAAATAAAGAAGCACCAGACACTGGATCCTTAAATTATTTATTTTTTACAGCTGCACCTGTGGCATATGGAAGTTCCTGGGCCAGGGGTCCAATCGGAGTTGCAGCTGCCAGCCTACATCACAGTCAAGGCAAAATTGGATCCAGGCCACATCTGTGACCTACATTGCAGCTTATGGCAATGTTGGATCTTTAACACACTGGACAAGGTCAGGGATCGAACCCACATCCTCACAGAGACAACACTGGGTCCTTAACCTGCTGAGCCACAATGGAAACTCCTGGGTGCCTAAATTATTGACCTCAATTTTTCCAGAGCCTCAACAAAGCTGTCAAGATCAGGGCTTTAAGTGGTTAAAACAAACAAACAAAAAAAACAAGTGGAAAAATGGAAGATGTTAAAAGTTATTTGCTGAAAAAGGACAGATTCCTCACTTTATGAGAAGATAACTTTTTGGTGAGTCAGTCTGAGACAGGCTGAGAACTTGGCCCTAAAGGATGAGCTTTTACATGGGCTGCCTTTGGGGCTCCCAGTTTAGCCTGGAATTTGTTTTATTTCACAAATAAATTCTACATTTTCCTCCATTGTTTGGGAAATTTTGGCAAGAGTAATAGTTGCTACCAATGATCTACAAGCTTCTTCCTATGAAAAACAGGTCAAACTTTGTAAGGCGTGAAACTTTAAGGCAGCTAAGTAAAACAGAGGAGCTGAAGGGTAATGGGAAAATACCCTTTAGCTCTCCTTAACTGAACTACTACCTTCCAGAGGACAAGAGCTATGTTTTATGCTACTTGCATACCTTCCAAGGAGCCTCAAGTGCTTCAAGTCTGTGGTTTTCTAGGTAACAAAAAATAGGTCAAGGTTACTCAAGTAGCCACTGGAGACTAAGGGACTCTGGCTCTTCTACAGAATTCTAAGAGTTCCAAACTCATGCATCCAGTCAGTCAAAAAGTCTCCAGATCATTTCAAGGTGGCTTTTTACTTCATGGATCCCTTAGTGTTAAAATTTTCTGTGTTGTGGTAACACAAAATTTACAATCTTAAATTTTACGTGTGCAGTTCAGTGATGTTAAATACATTCATAATGTTGTGCAACCATCATCACCATCCATCTCCAGAACATTTTTCATCTTGTAAAACCAAACTCTCTATCCGTTGAACAGTAACTCCCTATTCTCCCCTCTTCCCAGCCCCTGGCAACCACTATTCCATTTTCTGTCTCTGTGATTTCTGACTACTTCAAGTACCTCATATAAGAGTGGAAACATACAGATTTGTCTTTTTTGTGACTGGCTTATTCCACTTAGCATGTTCTCAAGTTTTTTCCATGTTGTAGCATATGCGAGAATTTCCTTCCTTTTTTAAGGCTGAATAATATTTAATTCCATGGACATACATTTTGCTTATCCATTCATCCACTGATGGGCACTTGAACTGCTTCCACATTTTAGCTATTGTTAATGCTGCTATGAACATGATGTGCAAATAACTCCTCAAGATCCTGCTTACAATTCTTTGGGGTGTAGACACAGAAGTGGAATTAATGGATCATATGGCAATTCTATTTTTAATTTTTTGAGAAACTGCCTTTTTTTTTTTCATAGCAGCTGTACCATTTTACATTCCCACCAACAGTGTCAAAGGGTTCCAATTTTTCCACGTCCTGGCCAACACTTGTTTTTTCCTATTTTTTGGTAGTAGCTATATTAATACTATTTGGTATCTCATTGCAGTTTTCATTTACAATTCCTGATTGATTAGTGATGTTGAGGACCTTTTCATGTGCTTCTTGGCCATCTACAAATTCTCTCTGGAGAAATGTCTATTTGTGTCCTTTGCTAATTTATGAATTGGGTTATTTGTTCTTTGTCACCGTTGAGTTTCAGGGGTTCACTGTATATTCTGGCTATTAATCAGATATGTGGTTTGCAAATATTTTCTTCCAGTTGATGGGTAAACTTTTTATTCTGATAGTATGTTTTAATGCACAAATTTTTAAAATTTTCATGAAACCCAACTTGTGTATTTTTCTTTTGTTGCCTCTGCTTTTGCTATTATATCCAAGAAATCATTGCCAAATCCAATGATGTTCTAAATTTTTTTTTTTAATTTGGCTGTACCCAGCATGTGGAAGTTTCTGAGCCAGGGATTGAACTCGTGCCACAGCAGTGACAACACCAGATCTTTAATCTGTTGAGCCACCAGGGAACTCCTAAGAGTTTTATAGTTTTTGGTCTTACATTTTTTTGGATCCATTTTGAGATAATTTTTGTGTATGGTGTTAGGTAAGGATCCAACTTCATTCCTTTCCATGTTGATATTCATTTCCTCAGCACCACTTTCTGAAAAGACTGTCCTTTCCCCATTGAATGGTCATGGCACCCTTGAATCCCTTGATTTTCAAAAATAATTTACATATTCCTTTAAGTCTCAAAAGAATCTAATTAGGAAGGTACTATTTTTGCCAGTTTTACAGATGAGGACACTGTGACTCAAAGAGATTAAATATTATGTCAAAGATGATAAAATGAATATCTCTGAATCAGCATTCTTAATTCTCAAAAAAGTGTATCTTGAGGACAAATGATGGTTGAGAGGCCTATTACACACACCTATAAGGAGATACTAATTGTGCTTCTAAGCAAAAGGTTGCCTGGTAGCCCCTAGGAGGAAAAATACACCTGTAGGTAACAATGATAATGAATTATTATAATTTCTCTATATGGAGACACAGGTGCTTACACTGTAGTCAAGAAAATATGGCCTGTGATAGAACTGCAGGATCTGTGACAGCTGCCATGGGCTCTTGTATAAGAACCCTAGGCTGTGTGAAAAAGCATCAGATGTCATCAAGGAGGCTATGCCCACCCTCACACCACCTGGGAAACAGGGTACTCTCACAAACTACCATTAGAGCAGAGAAAGAAGCAAATGGAACATTAGGGCTTTCTTCCAGAAACAAGTGTTTTAATTGGGGCCTGCTCTTCCTAGCACATTTATGATCATGCAAGGAATGAAACATTAACTTGAAAAAAATATTATCTAACCTCACATATGCAAGTATGTGGTTCCAAACAAAAAGCATGTAGAGTAAGCATACAATGAAGAAGAATTGGGGATGGGGCCTAAAATTGGGATCTGAGGGGCTAACATAAAGCAAGTCTTCCCCTGATATCTGTGCATATTTGGCATATTTGAGCACTTGACTTTCACTAGGCACTGTACTGGATGCTTCATGTCTATAATTATCACCACCCCTGATACCACCACTGTGAGAAGTTCCATGCCTTTCTATGATACTATTTCTTCCCTTGTAATAGACTGGCAACAAGAAGAAAGGTCCTCAATGACCTGGATTTCTCCTGGTGTGCAGAATCAATCTGAACCCCTAACCTATCCCAAACTTGCCTGGGGATCAGACATTGATCCTCTGAAACAAGAGGACCACTTTACAGAGTGATTGGTGCCAAAGAAACCTATGAGTGTTTTTCTGGGGGCCCTGGAATTAAGACTTCCACAGCTCACTTTTTTCTCTTGACTTTTTTTCCTCTTTTATACTCAGCTTTGACTGTAGAATCCGGTTTGGTGTTCTGGGTCTGGTCTAGGTGGTATTTACACTCCTAAGCCTGTAGAGCAAAGAGTATGGCGCTCCTTAGATTTAATAAATTACTGAATGCTGTGCTAGTTCAAATTGGTTAATTTCCCATGTCCTAACATTGATATGAACTGCTCTCTGTGGGTAACATACATCAGTCTTACCCTGTGCTCGGGCTTCATCCCCCTGTTGGCCCTGCTTGTTAACCATGCTGGTGTCCCGGTTCTACATCTGGCTCTTGATAAAAGAGACCATTTTCAAATCATGATACCCAGACAAATGCCATCTCCCAGTCTAGGTCTTTGAAGCTTGTCTGAAATCACCCATGTCCCCTCTCCATAGAACCTTACTCTGCTCCTTGAATTAAGGGTTTGAACCAAGTACTAACTGTTTGTTGATGGCAGTCTCCCCATTGTTCAATACAAGAATGTCTTCTTTCAAAGCTTACATGCACTCTCCGAAAAGACTGCTTTTATGCATATAATGACTTTACTAAGAAATGCGTCTCTATTTGAGAGAGACAGAAAGAAAAAGAAATGGAAAGGATGAGAAAAAAATTGATGAAACCATAGAGAAAGACAAAATCAGCTCTATTGAATTCTAGATTGCCATCTTGTCAAGATTTTTGCAAGATTCCTCTGCCACTCTTTTAATTTTCATTACTTTCTATTTTCCATGAATAAGCATAGAAACAGGTTCTAATTTTACCAGAAGCTTTTCATCAAATCAGACTTTTTATTCTCCCTAGGTTATCCTAGTCACAAAAACGTCTCTTTTCAAAGCCTGCATAATATTAACTAACTCCAGTGGGGTATAGCTTCTTGCACCCACACAGTGAAGATGCAAACACTATTTTTTAACCTGACTCAAGTTATCTTCCATCACAGAGACCGACATTCTTAGTAGCCAGAATCTTCACAGAACCACTGAGTTTTATGGAAAATTTCCTTAAGCTCTGGCTGTGCAGACATGAACTTTTTGAAAGCAAGTCATATCTCTCTGCAGTATTTTGGAGTATCTCATATGCTTGATGATCTATTTCTAAACTGATATAATGAATTTTCTACATCTGAAGGAGAATTGTCTCAAAAAGGATTTGCCACTTCCCTCTGGCACAATGACTACAAAACAGGTTACTACTTCTCACTGGGGCCACTTGGGATGGCCTAAGTGCATTAGAGAAAAATGGTGGAAGGTTTTTGCAGAGGACCGATTTGCAAAGAGCTGTTCTATATTAACTCACAGTCTTGGTGTCTATCTTCTATATCAAAGCATAAACTGAAGGTTGTATGCCAGCACCCTAACCTCAAATCTAGTGTCAAGGAGGAAAGGGCCAGGAGATATAAACTGAGGCTTGCTTTGCTCACTTATAGGCATGGTTTTCTCTCTCAACAATGGACAAACCTGCTTTCTTACATTTCTCCTAGGAATGAAAATAGGTGTGTACTTCTGCAGACTAAATGCAGTTGGACATTTAGAATCTGTCTTTATTAGCTTACACTCCATTGTTATTCTCTCTCCTAAAGCTGAGGTTATAGAGCACCCCTAAAATAAAGCAATTAATTAATACATATCCATTAAGGATGTGCCCTATGTTAACTGCTGGTAAGTTCTAAAGAGGTCCTCTGCATAGCGTTTTTTGTCAGAGAGCTTACAGAATAAAATCCCTATGGTGACTGCTTGGACCTGCCATCTGAAAGACCTGAACTCCAGCCCAGATTGAATGCTAACTAGCTCTGGTTAGTCCTGAAGGGATTTATTTATCTCCTATGCATCTTGGTTTTCTCAACTGAAAATGGGATAATGACTTATGAGATTTTCACCAAAGTTTATTAAGTTAATATAAGTAAGACATTTCTCCCAATGACTGGCATTTATTAAACACTCAATAAATATTTAGGAAGATTTGACACAAAGGTGTAAAGAGACAGTATTTCCCAACCAAGTATGCTAAGGTGAGGCCAAATTAAGGGTATGGCTTATGGGGTTCTTCTTATGGCTTAAAAGATATTCTGAAAATTCAGAATAGGAAAAAAAAAAAAGCTACAGATTATCTGGAGCTCTCAGGAAAGATTTCAAGAGGCTGAGGTGGAGCCTTGACAGAGGGAAGGACTTGGAAAGGCAGACATAAAGGAATCCAGAAAAGGCCAGTGGCAATCAATGGAACTGTGGAAACCCCAAGTGAATATGGACAACAGTGAGGAAATGATTGGGTTAGGAATTGAGAAGGGGACCAGTGATCATGAGCCTGGTAAACTGGTAGGGATTAGGCTAAGGTTATTTTCTTTTAGGAAAAGACAGAGTTTAAAAGTTTAGAATGAGATGGATGACTAATTGACAGGAAAAATGTAGGAAGATAAATCAGTGTACATCAGGGAAGTTTAGAGATGAGAAGGTAGGATGGATGCCATGGGCAGAGTCAGGATGTTATATGAGTGGTGGGACAGGAGATAGAAAAGAAGATAAATGAATTTCTGGGTGTGTGACACTCAGAAAGAATGAGTAAACCTTGGGATTGTGAGTATGTAGGAGTGGGAGGAATAAAGAAAAGCCTCACAGTTGATTCTGACCTTTTGCTTTTGTATAACAGGAAGTGGAAGCCACCTTGACACAAACAAGGGAGTCAAGAGGAAGAGCCACCTTTGGAAAGGAAAAGCCAAGAAGAAAAGCAGGTATGGTCCATTGCCCACAATTTACTTCCAGGTGTCCTTAAAGGGTCTGGAATGAAGTGAGAACATAGTTTTAGTGAGTTCCAACTGGGTTATATAACATATTTTGAATATGAAACAAGATGTAGCATCTTTTCTACTCATGGCAAGGAGGGCTTTTTGCCAAGCAATGCTGGAACAGCACATCTATTTTGTTGGGCTGAGTCACTGTGCCTTCAGAAACGGTTCTAATCTCAGCTCTGTATGATGGCTGTGGAAAAGTTTACTTCCAATTTTTTTTCTGAATCTCAGGATTTTTTTTTCCTCTCTAAAAAGAGTATGATGACATCAACTTGTCCTCCACTGCCACTGCAACACATTTTGAGAGAAGTTCATATATTTGCTGGCAACATGTTCAAGGCTCCTCTTCCGGTTGCACCTGTTCGACCCTCCCAGAGTGCACTGCAGGTGCCTGTGCTGCAGGAAGAATCACCGAGCAGGACAGATTTATTGATGTGTCTTTCCCCCCCAGGAGACTGAGTTCTTGAAGGCTGGAACTAACTTCTTCACCACAATAATCCTGGTGTTTAGCACACATAAATTGGAAAAATGAATTAACGAATGAAGTGTGTTATTTCATCTGTTTGTATGGTGAGGACCCCCTTGGTTAAAAAAACCTGGCTTCTCTTTGATGGGCTTGGCCCCTTTCTGAGAGAAGCACAAAATATACTGGAAATGATGGCCTCCTCCTGATGCTTCCTTGTTTCTTAATCATAGCTTCTCACTAAATGAGAAGTGGTAACACTTGTGAATTTAAGTAACGCCCTCACTAAAGGACCAGGTCAAGAAATGAGGTCCAAACTAGAGGAGAACCCAGTGAAGTGATGATACAACATCAAGAGCACACATCAACATACTTAGAAACGTCCAGGCATTTAAAGCTGTACACACCTTCTTCTGGTAACATTTGAATCTGCATGACATGGGTGTAAGTACATTTGGGAAAAACCAAATATATCTTTATCAAGCACCTGTTTACGTTTTTTTTTTTTTTCTTTTTTTAGGGCCCCACTGGACGCATATGGAAGTTCCCAGGCTAGGGGTTGAATCAGAGCTATAGCCTCCAGTCTATGCCACACCCACAGCAACACAGGATCTGAGGTACATCTGTGAACTACACCACAGCTCACAACAATGCCAGATGCTTAACCCACTGAGTGAGGCCAGGAATTGAACCTGCGTCCTCATGGGTGCTAGTCAGAATCATTAACCACTGAGCCACAAGGGGAACTCCAAGCACCTTTTATGTTTGTTGGAATATGGTGATATGTGGACTTCTGTAGAATGGGACTGAGTGAGAAAAAGAGGGTTAGAGAGGTCTAAAAAATATTTCTTGGTCATATATGTTGAAAATCACATATAAGACCGAGTAGTGGCATTTTTTTATACACTGTGATGTTTCTTGTTTTTTGTTTTAGACTAGGACTGGTCTTCAACAGTGAATCGGTATAATGATTGTTTTTATCTTTGTCGATTTTCATTACCTTATTTCTACATATCTTAGGCAAGTACTTGGAATGGACTAGGAATTTTGTAGTACAGGGAAAGAAAATTAATACTAACAAAACTATTTTGCTGCTTTCTTTGCTAATTGATAATGATTAAGAGCAAGATAATTTGCAAGTTGGGTAAAAAAAAGCCAAAACTGAACTCAATCTCTGTGAGTTGAAGCCTAAAGAGGATAATAACTGCATCATAAAATAGCTAAGGCATCTGAAAATTCCCAAGGCTTGTGGGCAGAAGCAGCTTATAAAGCTCAAGCTTATGATCTCCTGTTAATTCTGGTTTATATTTTAACTACAAACACAAATATGTTATTTACAGAAATTATAAGAATTGCAGAAATAGCCAACAACAATAAAACCCTTTGGCATCATTTTATTAGTTCGTATATTGGCACTATTATCAAAATATTAGCCTGATTCTTGTTTACCTATTTCATATCAGCATAGAGGCTTCCTTACCAGCAAACCAGTTTATGAAATCTCATTGTTAGGTAACTGTGTTCATCAGAATAAATATCTCAGGGACAACAGAAGCCCATAAATAGGCACTAAACCAAGGCTTCTCCTCCCTATACCTCATCCCCAACCTTAATAAAGCATGTCCATAAGGAACACATTGGCAAATTGGAAATGGTATGAAGCATCAGAACTTTCACTTCCCTAATTGCTGGCTGAAGAGTACAGAAAGGATGGTTCAGAAAAGAACAAGAAGTAAACAGTTAAGGAAATTTTCATGTTGTCTGGGGCCCTACACTGAAAACTGAATAGAGTCATTTCATCCATTTTTGTGGCTACCCTGCTTTGTAGTTTTGGCTCTGTGCCATATAGTATGGTGTACTGATGGACCTACAGCTCAAAAAACAAGAAAACACATGAAGTCCACGTGTAATTAACTATGGCACACAATAGTGTATTACCATTGGCCGACAAGTGACATAGTATTTGTATCAGAATTTATATCAGTAAGGAAAGAGAAGATAATCAAAATATTTTAAGCAGAATTTGATATAGGAAGTTGGATACTTAAAAAATAGCAGAAGATGGAGTTCCCGTCGTGGCACAGCGGAAATGAATCCGACTAGGAACCATGAGGTTGCAGGTTTGATCCGTGGCCTCGCTCAGTGGGTTAAGGATATGGTGTTGCTGTGAGCTGTGGTGTAGGTCGCAGACGCGGCTCTGATCTGGCATTATTGTGGCTCTGGCGTAGGCTAGCAGCAACAGCTCTGATTAGACCTCTAGCCTGGGAACCTCCATATGCCATGGGTGCAGCCCTAAAAAGACAAAAAGACCTTTTGTTCCCCTCACCTTCACCCCAATCTAGGCACCTGTCTTCCTTGGCAAAACGGGTTCCTGATACAATTATTTTGCCTGTGTTTTAAAAATAGAATTTCTCATTCTTTCAGTTACTTCCCTTCTTCCCTCTTTTCACAATGCCTTTGTGCCTTTGTTTATGACTTTGCAGATACTCCCGACTCTCTGGTTCCCTCTCAGAGTTCCCTTTGTCCTTAGTGCTCTCTCACTTGCTATGGATTCTTTTTTTTTTTGTCTTTTTGTCTTTTTGCTATTTTCTTGGGCTGCTCCCGCGGCATATGGAGGTTCCCAGGCTAGGGGTCCAATCGGAGCTGTAGCCACAGGCCTACGCCAGAGCCACAGCAACGCGGGATCCGAGCCGCGTCTGCAACCTACACCACAGCTCACGGCAACGCCGGATCGTTAACCCACTGAGCAAGGGCAGGGACCGAACCCGCAACCTCATGGTTCCTAGTCGGATTTGTTAACCACTGCGCCACGACGGGAACTCCGCTATGGATTCTTTATGTTCATCTTTACCTTAAGCCAGTAGCTCCCTGCTTCCAGTATTTCCCTTCCCTACCCTAGTTCACAGTCTCCAGCTTGGTTCCCACTTCTATATTTTTATACTTTATCCCATTTGTCTCCTTAACTGGGGTCCCTAGTTTTGTTTGTTTCTGCCTCTGCATCTGTTACCTTCTGTGCTTCTGATGTTTATTTTACTCTATATATGTATGTTAAGTTCACTTTTATTTTTCCTCTCTGAACTTCACTCTCTCTTGCCCATTTTGCACCACTCCCTTCTGGATGTGTTACCTTTCTGTTTATAAAGCTGTATCCACACAAAGCCTCTCATTCCTTTCAGCATAGGAGACCAACAGGAGACTTCACCTTTACCCACTTATCTCTATCCAGGGCTTAGGACCTTCTGCCAGATGCAAACTTCCCACCAACTACCACCTCTAAAAGCCAGGTCTATTTCACTGCTGCACTTTTTGCAAAGATAATTCAGTGTAGGAACAGTTTGCTTTGAATTTCATTTTACCAAAAGCAACTCAATGTAGGGACTTCCTGTCTATGACATGGATTCATGGTTTGCCATCTGCCTCTGAAGGAAAGAGTCTTCCCTTTAGTCCTACAGTGTGTGCAGTGTATACACATACATGTTCTCATCCACACATGGAAACATACACATATATAGCATGGGACTTCACCCTCCATCCATGAATGTATTTGCTTGTATATATGCACATGTACACAAATATACACATGTATACACATAAAGTATATGTATATAAATGTACACATTGTATACCCATATGCAAATATATTTTATAATATACACATGTATATAACATATATATGCATTATATAATGTTTTTACATATGTTTTCTGTAGTTGAAATTATGATAATTGAGTTAAACAGTCAGTGAGGGCTTTATACTGAGAAAAAGAAATAGTCTCTATCAAATTCATCATTAGCTATTTGGAGAATAAAAACTACACTGATATTTAAGCCCTATCACATTAAATTATTTTATCTCTATCAACTGACTCTTTTATTGTTGCTTTGCTTCTTATGCATTTTCTTTAATCTCATGGAACTTCCCTGTGAACTGAGAAAAGTACTAGAAAGGCCAAGTGAAGGTAGGTTGTATCATCTAATTTTCAAAGTGGAGAAACTAGGGCAGGACCTGGAGAAATTAATTACTGAACTTAGACTTGCTGTATCAAATGGATGAGGAGCTGCCACCTAACCAGTGCCCCCTCCTTCATCTCCTCTCAAATCACTTTTCATCCGTATTTCTTTCCTCAGATTAGAAATCATTCAAACTCAAAACTGTATACCTTAGGATCAATTTTGGGATCAGGCTGGAATCATAGGTATTTATGTTGCATGTCTAGTAAAACAAAAATTTGATTTTAAAAGACAAAACTACAAAAATGAATGCATTAGATATAATGGATTGAATTATCTTTTAAATACATATCTAATAATTCAGTAAAATAGGAGTTGAGGCAAAAGGCATTTGCTGAGCTTCAACTCAACAATTATTTTCAATACCACAGATATTTTACACAATAGGAATTTAAGAGGAATTTTTACAAAATATGGTAAACATATTTTCTATACAAATCAATATGAAAAGTGGTTATAAAATAATTTACCACAAAAAAACCCCCTCTAAATTTTTGAATGTGACTCATATTTCACTTCCTCAGTGAATATGAATAATTTATGACTGTGTTTAGAAGTATTAATGTAAAAAGACTTATTTTGGCTTGACAGAAACATTGGAATCCATAAGGTATTTGGAAAACTAAATAATAAGAGAAGAAATATAAATCATATTTATAAACTCTAAAACAAGGGGCACCAAAATCTTTCCTTTTTTGCTCACCTTAATTTTAGCAGAGTACCTATCTGGCAAGAAGGTAGAAAGTGATTAAAAAATAGCCCTAGTGAAAAAATTCACTATAAAATAATGTTTAGCTAGAAGTATTTCCAGATTGCTGCAGGATGTATCAAAAGCTCAACCAGTTGGGGATACTGAAGTGAGTCTGCAAAATACCTTGCTTTGAAGATACCTATTTTTGCTCTTAAAGGCAGCATGCAAACATGGTCATGGGTGGACAGTGGTCCCATCACCCCTGTCCCTTAATCTGCTCTTGGGATTTTATTGCAACCACTTCTGAGACTGAAATGGCTTCCCACAACCAGTCAACCCTGCTTGTCCTCAGCAAAGTTGATCTAGATGACCTTGTTGATACATATTAATGGTGAAAGTTACTATACTCAAGGAAAAACATGATCTCAATTTGGTTACATATTCAAAGTGTCAGTCCCTGTTGTCTTACCTACCACTCTTAATTGCATACTTTTAGCCCTCAATTGTAGAATTTTTTTTGCTTCAGATTGAAAAGAAACAGCTCTGGCCTTGGGTATTTTGGCATACAAGTTTCCAATATGACTTTGTTTTCTAAGCAGACATTAATGATTCTAAAACTAATATTCATTGTTTGAAGAGGCACAGCGGCCTTGGCATTTACTTAACCTTTTGTCTCATGTATGAGACTGAGTCAGCCTAAATCCTTTTCTTAATTAATATCTTTTCTTTTTATGACCAATGTTATTTATTGAACAATTTGCATGTAACAATTAGAGCCATGAGAGCTTAAGGAAAATTCTTCCAGCTCAGAAGTCCACTTTTTCTGATTTTTATTTATTTGTTTTTTAAGATTGTTCTGATTACACTAATTCAGGGAAAGCTTAGCTGAAACAGTAGGGGAATAAGTTACTGCAGATACAGCTTATATAGGTGATCCCACCTGCTGATGCCCAAAGGAAAAGAAGGAAAATACTCCCTATTTTTGAAAAGAGATGTGATTTATGTAAGAAAACTGTAGCCACTTTGCAAAGATTGTAGATTCATTTAAATCTAAATATCTTCAGAAAATTCACATAAGTGTTAGCTACTGTTTACAGGGCTGAGGTGCAGCTCCAAATAAATCAATCTACTTAAGGCATGGAGTGTTGTATTTAATTTTTTCTTTAAAAAAAAACAGGAAAAAATGTGAAATTAATAAACTGTTAAAATTTTTCATCTATGACCCCCAAATGCCCACAAAGCAAGTGACTATTTGCCATCTTCCTTCAAATTCCTATCCATATAAATTTGCAAATTTGACATGTGTAATCATACTATAGAAACAGCATTTTAACATAAAGTACATCTTTCATTTTTGGTGATATATTGTTTTCAATCTGTCATATTGAATAGGTGCATAATATTTAAGTAGCTGGATGTACTTAATAACTCAACCCCATGGTGTTGGGGGGGACCAGATTCTTTATAATATTTTGCTATTTAATGTGATATTGCACTAAACATCTTTGAAGAACATAACTTGCCCACTTTCTGCCATGGAAGTAGAATTATTGGGTGAAGCAGCATGTTCATTTCTCCCTTTTTGGTAATGATATTTCAGTGTATTTTGGTCCTAACCAGGTATAGGAGATTGGCTCGATGACTTTGCCTTTGATACATACTATTTAAATTTCTGAAGTTGTGCTAGATGGATATGAGTAAAACACATACATTTTCTTGATAACTTAAAGTAGATGCTCCCAAATCCAGAATTATTGTTTCGAATCATGTTACTCAAAAGTTTGATTCTTTTTATTTAGCACATTGAGCAAAACCAAATCCTTTTCATCTTTAAGGTACTTCCAATACCTCAAGATTACTATTAAGTCACTAACTGCCAATGATCTAAGACACCAGGTAGAAATGTAAAAGATATAGAAGATGTTTCTGAAGGTATACTGATTTATATTTTGACTTGTGCTCAATATGAACTTATGGTATGATTATTTTCCCCTTTCTGAGAGGAAACAAGGGGGTGCAAGCTCCTTGAGGGCTCTAGTGAATCAATGTTTTACTCTAGAAAATAAATTTTTTTCCTTTCCCAATTGGCATCTCAAAGATATTTCAAGTACTTACATTATCAGATATTAAGTACTTCAGCAAGAAATTATCTAAATTTCCCAATTTGCTCCTTAACGACTTCTTGCAGGCCCTTTTCAAATACCCCTGTAAGTGCAAATTGTCTTGTGCACATGACTGAATTTACTCAGGTAGCAGAAACACCTATGTGTCATTCCAGTGCTCCCAACACATGACAGATTCGAATGTCAATTCATTATAGCATCCTGGTACATTTTTTGGAGGAAGTAACTGTTAGAAAAAAGAAAGACCAAAGATCTAATTAGAGATTAGAGATTATTTCTATAAATAATGACTAGGAGTAAAAAATAGGTGAATTATTTTGCTTGTTAATAACACTGCAATAAATATGCTTAAACATTTCTCTATACTATAAGAACATTTTTTAAGGTGGACAAATAGAAGTGACATTGCTAGGTGGTGAGAAATGGTTATCTTCAATGTCTCATCATTGCCAAATTTCTTTCAAAATGGTTTTAATCATTTTCTTACATTGTCTAGATCCTTAGTGTTATTGGACTTCAGCTTTTGCCTAAGAGTTTTTCTCACTGCCTTACTGTTTTAATTTGCATCAACTAATCACTACGGGAATCAAACATGTTTCCCCTCAATCTATTCAGTGGTGAATAGGGCTTCCGTTTCATGCCAGCCTTATAACTTTCAGAGAAATGAAACTACCTTGCCTCAGTCTCCATGGCCCTTCTCAAGAATCCTAGGAAAATCTTGGGCCTGTCTTTTCAGAATGAGGTCCAACCCAAACAATTCAGAGTCAACCTTCATAGTACAATAAGCCAAATCCACCAACCTATCAATCCACAAACCTGTTATTCCACCATCACGGCCCTACTCCTCTAGGTTTAAGGTGCTATTTCTATTTTTAAGCAATGAAGACAACCCTAGAAGATGACATAATTATTTATTATCATGGTATATCTTAGTTATTATTTAGTACTTTATCCAACACTAGTTGAGATTATGAATAGGATGAGATGGGATTTTTAACTAGAAGAAAGTAAAAGACATTGTTTTTAACTAGTTTTGATAAGAACTTTAGGATAGGAATTGTGTCTGATGATAAT
This sequence comes from Phacochoerus africanus, assembly GCF_016906955.1. Taxonomy (NCBI): domain Eukaryota; kingdom Metazoa; phylum Chordata; class Mammalia; order Artiodactyla; family Suidae; genus Phacochoerus; species Phacochoerus africanus. The sequence goes on from NC_062548.1 coordinate 86,782,224, forward strand.
AGTAATATGATTAACAGTTATTTATATAATGTCTACAATATATTAAGCACTATGCTAAACATTTTTATGTATTATATTCCATTTACTTTCACAAAAATACAGTGAGGTTGGAGTTCCCTTCATGGTGCAGTGGTTAACGAATCCGACTAGGAACCATGAGGTTGCGGGTTCGATCCCTGGCCTTGCTCAGTGGGTTAATGATCTGGCGCTGCTGTGAGCTGTGGTGTAGGTTGCAGATGTGGCTCTGATCTGGCGTTGCTGTGGCTCTGGTGTAGGCTGGTTGCTACAGCTCTGATTGAACCCCTAGCCTGGGAATCTCCATATGCCGTAGGAGTGGCCCTAGAAAAGGCAAAAAAAAAAAAAAATACAGTGAGGTAGACATGCTCTCCACTTAACAGTTGAGGAAACTGAATGTTTAAATTCACACAACAACTCCATAAGAAGAGGACAAAAAGCAATTTTTAAAAATGGACAAAAGATTTAAATAAGGATTTTACTCAAGAGATAACTGGTGGCAAATAAACACATATAAAGATGCTCAACATTATTAGTCATTAATGATGTGCAAACACAAGCCATAATGAAATACCATTATAAGAGACAAGATTAAGATGGCAGAGTGGAAGGACTGGATCTCACCTTCTCTCATAAAAGCAACAAAATGACAACCAAATGCTGAATAACCTTCAACAAAATAGATTGGAAACTACCAAAAAAGATATACTACTTCAGAAAATAAAGAGGCCACACTGAGATGATAGGAGGGGTGATTATGCTATATAAGCAACCCTATACCTACCAGGTGGGTGGCCCACAGACTGGAAAGTAACTATATTGCAGAGGCTGATCCACAGGAGTGAGAGTTCCAGCTCCACGTCAATTTCCCATGCTTGGGTATCTGGCATTGGGAGGAGCATTTGGCATTGAGGGCCAGCGAGGCAGGAGTTCCATGGGACGGGGGCAAAGGAAGACTCTACTCTTGAAAGGTACACACTGGCTTTCATGTGCACTGGGTCCCAGGGCAAAGCAGAGACTCCATAGGAACCTGAGTCAGACCTGCCTGCAGTTCTTAGATGATAACCTGGAAAAATAGGGGGTGACTCTAGCTCATTGTGGAGGAAGAACATTGGAGGCAGAGGTCTCTGGAATAGTCATCAGCATGAACTCCTCTAGAGGTGGCCATTTTGGAAAAATCTGGCCCCACCCATCAGGGCTGAGAAGCCGCAGGCCAAACAACAAATCAGGTGGGGACATAGCCCCAGTCATCAGCAAACAAGCTGCCTAAAGACCCCCTAGGCACACAGCCACCTGTAATCACACCCAGAGACAAAACCTCACCCAGCAGAGGGATAAGAATCAGTTCCACCTACCAGTGGGCAGGAATCAGTCCCTTGCATCAGGAAGCCTACAGCAAACCCCAGTACCAACTTCAGCCACAAGAGGGGAAGACAGCAGAAGCAAGAGAGGCTACAACCATATTGCCTGCAAAAAAGAGATTACACCAAAAAATCTATACAAAATGAAAAGGCAGAGAATTATGACTCAGATAAGGGAACAAGAAAAAAAATGACTCAGAAAAATAGATAAGTGATCTGGAGATCACTAAACTCCATGAAAAAGACTTTAGATTAATGAAGGAAAGATGATTCAAGACCTTGGAAATAAACTGGAGGAAAAGATCGATAAATTACAAGAAACAATGAGCAAAGAAATAGAAGATTTAAAGATTAAGCAAGCAGAAATGCAAAATACAATAATTGAAATAAAAAATTCACTGGAAGGACCCCAAGCAGAATACAGGAGGCAGAACAAATAAATGAGGTGGAAGACGGACTGTTGGAAATAACTTACATGGAAGAGAAAAGAGAAAAAAGATTGAAAAGAAATGAAGATAGCCTAAGAGAACTCTGCAACAATGTTAAACGTATCAACATCCATATTATAGGTATGCCAGAAGGAGAAGAGAAAGGGCCAGAGAAAATATCTGAAGAGATAATAGCCGAAAGCTTTCCTAACATGGAAAAGGAATCATTTGCTCAAACCTAGGAAGAACAGCAAGTATCACATAAAATAAACCAAGGAAGAACACCCCGAGACACATATTAATAAAACTGACCAAAATTAAAGACAGAAATATTGAAAGCAGCTAGGGAAAAGAAACAAATAACATACAAGAGAACTCCAACAAAGTTATTGTTGATTTTTTAACAGAAACTCTGCAGGCCAGAAGGGAGAGGCACAATATACTTCAAGTGATGAAAGGAAAAAAACCTCCAACCAAGATTACACTATTCAGAAAGGCTCTCATTCAGATTTGAAGGACAAATCAAAAGCTTTACAGACAAGTTAAAGCTAAGAGAATTCATCACCATGAAACCAGCTTTATGACAAATACTAATAGAACTTCTCTAGGTGGAAAAGAAAAGGCCTCAACTGGAAACAAAAATATTACAAATGACAAGGCTCACTGGTAAAGGCATGCATATAGTAAAGATAGGAAATCATCCACACACAAATATGCCACCAAAACCAGCAAAGTGAGAAGAGGAGGGTACAAAAACAGGATACTGGAGATGCATTTGCAATTAAGAGACAAACAACTTAAAACAATCTTGAATATATACTGACTCCTATATCAAAACTTTATGATAACTGCAAACCAAAAATCTACAGTAGATATACACACAAATAAGAAAAATCAATCCAAACACAAATAGCAAAGATAGTCATCAAACCACAAGAGAAGAGAACATTAGAGGGATGAAAAAAGACCAACAAAAACAAATGCAAAACAACTAATAAAATGGCAATAATAATATACATAGCAATAATTATCTTAAATGTAAATGGACTAAATGTCCAAACCAAAAGACATAGACTACCTGAATGGATACAAAAACAAGACCCATATATACGCCACATTCAAGAGAACCACTTCGGTTCTACCAACATATAACAAATTGAAAGTGAGAAGATAGAAGAAAATATTCCACACAAAGTGAAATCAAAAGAAAGCTGGAATAGCAATACTCCCATTAGACAAAATAGACCTTAAAATAATGAATATTATAGGAGACAAAGATGGACATTACATAATGATCAAAGGATCAATCCATGAAGAAGATATAACAATTGTAGCTATATACGCAAGCAACATAGGATCACTTCAATATATAAGGCAACTGATAAAACCTTAAAAGGAGAAATTGACAATAACACAATAATAGGGGGTATTTAACACCCCCACTTACAGCAACAGACAGATCATCAAGACAGGAAATCAACAAGGGATGGACAACAAGCACATGAAAAAAATGGTCAACATCACAGATTATTAGAGAAATGCAAATCAAAATTACCACAAGATACCATCTCACACCAGTCAGAATGGCCATCATTAATAAGTCCACAAATAACAAGTGCTGGAGGGGGAGCGGAGAAAAGTGAACCCTCCTGCACTGTTGGTGGGAATGTAAGCTGGTACAACCACTATGGAGAACAGTATGGAGGTACCTTAGAAATCTATATATACAACTACCATATGACCCCGCAATCCCACTCTTGTGCATATATCTGGACAAAACTTTCCTTGAAAAACACACATACACCTGCATGTTCATTACAGCACTATTCACAATAGCCAAGACATGGAAACACCCCAAACATCCATCAACAGATGATTGAATTAGGAAGATGTGGTATATATACACAATGGAATACTATTCAGCCATATAAAAGAACAAAATAATGTCACTTACAGCAACCTGGATGGAACTGTAGACTCTCATACTGAGTAAACTAAGTCAGAAAGAGAAAGACAAAGACCATATGATATCACTTATAACCGGAATCTAATATATGGCACAAATGAACCTTCCCACAGAAAAGAAAATCATGGACTTGGAGAATATATTTGTGATTGCCAAGAGGGAGGGGGTGGGAGTGGGATGGATGGGGTGCTTGGGGTTAAGAGATGAAGTCTACTGCCTTTGGAGTGGATTAACAATGAGATCCTGCTATGTAGCACTGGGAACTATGTCTGGTCACTTATGATGGAGCATGATAATGTGAGAAAAAAGAATGTATACATAAATGTATACATTACACTGGGTCACCATGCTATACAGTAGAAAATTGACAGAACACTGTAAACCAGATATAATGGAAAAAATAAAAATCACTATACAAAAAAAAAAATCAACAAGGAAACACAGGACTTGAATGATGCATTAGACTAGATGGACTTAATAGATATTTATAGAACATTCCATCCAAAAGCAGCAGAATACACATTCTTCTCAAGCACACATGGAACATTCTCTAGGATAGATCCCATTCTGGGCCACAAATCAAGCCTCAGTAAATATAAGAAAATTGAAATCATATCAAGCATCTTTCGACCAGAATGCTATACAACTGGAAATCAACAAGAAAAAAACTGCAAAAAAACCCACAAACACATTGAGACTAAACAACATGCTACTAAACAACCAATGGATCACTGAAGTAATCTAAGAGGAAATTAAAAAACACCTACAAGCAAATGACACCAATGACACAACAATCCAAAACATATGGGATGCAGCAAAAGCAGTTAGAGGGAAGTTTATAGCAAAACAGGTGTATCTCAGATAACAAGAAAAATCTTCACTAAGCAACCTAACTTTATACCTAAAGCAACTAGAGAAAGACCATATAAAACCTAAGTTAGCAGAAGGAAAAAAAAATATAAAGATCAGAGCAGAAATAAATGAAATAGAAATGAAGCAATTCATAGAAAAGATCAATGAAACTAAAAACTGGTTCTTTGAAAAGATGAAAAAAATTGACAAGCCCTTATCCAGACTCATCAAGAAAAAAAGAGAGGACTCTAATCAATAAAATTAGAAATGAAAAAGAAATTACAAATGGACATCACAGAAATACAAAGGATCATAAGGGACTACTACAAGCAATTATATGCCAATAAAATGGACAACCTAGAAGAAATGCACAAATTCTTAGAAAAGCATAATCTTCTAAGACTAAACCAAGATGAAATGGAAAAGATGGATGGACCAATCACAAGTACGAAAATTGAAACTGTGATTAAAAAACTTCCAACAAACAAAAGTCCAGGACAAGATGGCTTCATGGGCAATTTTTTTTCAAAAATTTGGAGAAGAGTTAACACCTATACTTCTGAAACTATTCCAAAAAGTTGCAGAGGAAGGAACACTCCCAAACTCATTCTATGAGTCCACCATCACCCTGACAACCAAAACCAGACCAAAAAAAAAAAATTATACGCCAATATCACTGATGAAGATAGATGTAAAAATCCTCAACAAAACACTAGCAATACATTATAAGGAGTGTATACCATGATCAACTGGATTTATCCCAGGGATGCAAGGACTTTTCAATAGCCACAATTCAACTGGTGTGATACATTACATTAACAAACTGAAGAATAAAAACCATACGATCCTCTTGACAGATGCAGAAAAAGCTTTTGACAAAATCTAATACCCACTTCTGATAAAAACCCTATAGAAAGTGGGCACAGAGGGAAGCTACCTCAACATAATAAAGGCAATATATGACGAACTCACAGCTAATATCATTTTCAATGGTGAAAAGCTGAAAGAATTCCTGCTAAGATCAGGAACAAGGCAAAGATGTCCACTCTCACCACTACTATTCCAAACATTAATTTTGGAAGTCCTAGCCATGTCAGTCAGAGAAGAAAAAAGAAATAAAAGGAATCCAAATTGGAAAGGAAGAAGTAAAACTATCTCTGTTTGCAGATGACATGATATTATACCTACAAAATCCTAAAGATGCTACCAGAAAATTTTTAGAGCTCATCAATGAATTTGATAAAGTCGCAGGATACAAAATTAATACACAAAAATTAACTGCACTTTTATATACTAACAATGAAAGATCAGAAAGAGAAATCAGGGAAACAATCCCATTTATCATTGCATAAAAAAGAAGCCTAGGAATAAACCTACCTAAAGACACTCAAGACAAGTACTCTGAAAACTATAAGACACTGATGAAAGAAATCAAAGATGATACAAACAGATGGAAAGATATACCATGCTCTTGTACTGGAAGTCAATATTGTCAAAATAACTATACTACCAAAGGCAGTCTACAAATTCAATGCAATCCTTATGAAATTACCAATGGTGTTTTTCACAGAAATATAACAGAATATTCTAAAGTTTGTTTGGAAGCACAAAAGACCCAGAATAGACAAAGCCATATTTAGAAAGAAAAATGGAGCTGGAGGAATCAGAGTCCCTGGCTTCATACTATACTACAAAGCTACAGTCTTCAAAACAGTATGGTACTGGTACAAAAACAGAAATATAGATCAATGGAACAGGATAGAAAGCCCATAATTAAACCCATGAACCTACAGTCAACTAATCTATGACACAAGAGGCAAGAATACATAATGGAGAAAGGATAGTCCCTTCAATAACCGGTGTTGGGAAAACTGGAGACCTACATGTAAAAAAATGAAATTAGGACACTCCTAATACCATGCACACACACACACACAAAATACTCAAAATGGATTAGGGACCTAAATATAAGACCAGATACGATAAAACTCTTAAAGGAAAACATCAACTGAACACTCTCTGACATAAACCACAGCAATATCTTCTCAGATATACCTCCTAGAGTAATGAAAATAAAAACAAAAATTTTTTAAATGGGACCTAATTAAACTTAAAAGTTTTTGCGCAGCAAAGAAAACCCTAAACGAAGCAAAAAGGCAACACACAGAATGGGAGAAAATATATGCAAATGAAGTGACTGACAAGTGATTAATCTCCAAATTTATAAACACCTCCTGTAGCTCAATACCAAAAAAAAAACCCCATCAAAAAATGGGCAGAAGATCTAAACAGACAATTATCCACGGAAGACATACAGATGGCCAAAAAAACGCATGAAAAGATGTTCAACATCACTAATTATTAGAGAAATGTAAATCAAAACTACCATGAGGTACACCTTTCACCAGCTAGAATGGCCCTCATCAAAAAGTCTACAAACAATAAATGCTAGAGGGTATGGAGAAAAGGGAACCCTCTTACACTGCTGGCTGGAATGTAAATTGGTGCAGCCACTATGGAAAACAGTATTGGTTTCTGGAGACGCCTAAGAAAACTAAAATAGAATTAACTATTTGATTCAGCAATCCCACTCCTAGGCATCTATCTAGAGAAAACCATGACTCAAAAAGATACCCAATGTAACCCAATGTTCACTGCAGCACTGCATACAAGAGCCAAGACATGGAAACAACCTAAATGTCCATCAACAGAGGTGTGGAAAAAGAAGATTTGGTATATATACACCATGGAATATTACTCAGCCATAAAAAGGAATGAAATAATGGCATTTGCAGCAACATGGATGGAACTAGAAATTATCATGCTAAGTGAAGTTAGTTGGACCGTGAGATACAAACATCATATGCTATCACTCATATGTGGAATCTAAAACAAGGATACTATGAACTTATCTGCAGAACAGAAACTGACTCACATACTTTGAAAAACTTATGGTTACCAAAGGAAACAGGTTGTGAGGGGAGGGATGGGCTTGGGGTGTGGGATGGAAGTGTTGTAAAATTAGGTTGTGATGATGGTTATACAACTATAGTATAAAATTCATTGAGTTTTTTTTTTTTTAATTGAAACCTAGTCACCTAAAGGTAACATGACTTGCCTTAGTATTGTTTATGTGTTACTTACGGAGATGACACTGGGACTGTATTTATAAAAATACCATCCATGTGTCGTGAAACATAAGAAAGATAAATATCCTGGAGAAATAGAATAATGAATTTCCTGCTTCTTAAGTTGAAGGTTGTAATTTTCATTGCAATTTTGAAATGAAAAATTGGGTTTTTAAAATGTGTATCTTGTGACTAGTGCCATAGGTACTATGTGTCTTTGTCCAAGTTCCTTTGTAAATTTGAGAACCAAGTAAAGAACCTCAAATGTTTAAAAAAGTAAAATAAAAAAGAAACACCATTACAAGTCTGCCAGAATGATTTAAATTAAAATGACTGATGATGCTCAATGCTGACAAGAATGTCTATCAACTAAATCTCATACATTGTGATAGGAAAATAATATGGTCCAACCATTGTGAAAACTCTTTGCAGTTTCCTTTGAAGTTAAACATACATGTACCATATGACCTAGCAATCCTACTCTTAGATATTTATCCGAGAGAAATGAAAATATACACCTGCTCAATGGACACAATATCTGTACACAAATATTTGTAGTGGCTTTATCCAAAATCATCAAAACTGGAAACAAATCAAAACCCCATCAACTGGTAAATAAATAAATACTACTCAGCAATAAAAAGATACAAAGTACTCATACACGGAACAAGGATGAATCTGAAAAGTGTTACACTAAGTTAAAGAAGCCACACTCGAAGAGTTACAATTTGTATGATTTCATTTATGTGGCATTTTGAAAAAGGAAGAACTAGAAGGACAAAATTTGAATTAATGGTTACCTGGGGATGGGAACCAGAATAGGACATTGACTACAAAGAATCAACAAGGAACTTTCTAGGAAGACAGATATGTTCTTTACATTGCGATGGTGGTTACATGCCCATACTCTTGACAAAACTCATCAAACTGTACCCTTAAAAAGGGTAAATTTTATAATATATAATTTATATTTTAATAAAGTGACTTTTAAAAAAAGTTCTTGTATGAGAACGTTTTAATTCTTTTCTCAAATCTGGCTATTTCCAGTATCTTAGAACAGGGCCTGATACACAGGAGGAATTCATTAAATTACTATGGAGTTAATAAAGTAGAAAGGTGATGCCTTGACCATGACAATAGCATATTTTGTCCATTCTCAAGTTTTCTTTAGAATTGTCCAGCCAGGATCACTCATGCCTGGCATCATTTCTGTAAGCTCACACTTACGGAAGCGATATTTCTGTGAAGCCGACCCATGAGTAATTTCTGAGTAGGTATTAAAACACCCTCAAGTCTACAAGTCTAATATATTAATAAATGTGCTGTTTTCAATAAGACATCTAAATTTGCATGCACGATCCTACTTGTTATGTTCAGTACTCAATTTTTTAATGTTTCTTGGACACTAGCCAGTACGTCTGAGTCCCTAGTTAGTTCATCTATTACTTTCTCACCACAATAGATTTGGTTCTCAGCCAAGAAATGGACTAATATTGCATACAAAACTCTATAAAGCATTTCCTGATCTTCTGATATTTCCTTTCTGAGTAAGAGGGGGGAACACACACACACACACACACACATACACACACACAAATCCTGTCTATACACAATCTAAGTTAGGTAAACATTTTTTATTGCCATTATTAAGATCAGATGCTGTCTGTAATCCAAATGTTTGCCTGTCCATTTACATGATCCTCTCACCCTGAGGACTGGAAAGGACAATGAGTTGTAAAATCTGATAATGATCAAAGATGATGCCTCTGTGTGGAAAAAAAAAGTCAGATCGTAGGAGCCCTCATTTCCACAGGAAAAGCACATTTTCTGCATTTGATTTGGCACATTCTCAGTGTCTTAATTTCAATGATTCCAAAATGAGATGCTCTTGAAGATGGGAAAGGTTCTGTGAAGAGGAGACATTTTCCTCCCTCACCTTCGTTTCTCTTAAAACATAAGCACAGAACTAATGAATGCTATTAAAGATACAGGTAGAAATGATTCTGATTTGTATCTGATGACTAACTAACCTATTATTGCACTTGTTGGGCAGAGATTAATGGGAAATTCTTAAAGAATAAAGACTCTAACAAGCCTTAGAAATATGTGTGGGCCCAGACTGTACCACGTGATCTCAGAAAGCTGAACCCTGGCTGTTAATATCCTTGACTAATGAACCAAGGCTACAGTCCGTGCTAGCAAAGTGTCAAGAAATAAGTAACCAGAGAGGTGACCTTTTAACATGCCTCTAAATGTAATTTTTAACAGAACAGTGTCAATAAGTTCAAAATCCCATATGCTTTTGATCTGATATGGAAGCGCAATACATCAATATCAGACGGCAAAAGGGAAGGAAGAAGAAAGCTGGAGAGAAAGGATAAAAAAGGATCTAAAAGAATAATCTACAAGTATGACACTAAATACCTTTCCTTTAAGAAGGGAAAAACATAAGAAATCTTGGTTTACTATTTTAATATTATCACCATCATGGATATATAAATAATAGTAATAATAACAGTTGCAGAATATTACTATTAATATAATAATAGCTGTTATTATTGCTCAGATTTTTGGATTGGATGACCTGGCAACCATTGCTCTCCCTCTTTCAGTTCCCAAATTTACCACGACTAGATTTTATGTCAGAATGCAGACTAGTTTCTAGTAAATTTGAGATCTATTTCCAGCTCCGGCACTGTGTGACTGCTTACACTGCTTAAGTTCTACAGAACCTCAGTCTTTTCATCTATAAAATGGGGCCACTAATGGGTTCTTTGTTGGATCACTATGAAAATTAAATTGAAAAATTTGTATAAATCTTTTAGCATAAAGCCTGGTAAATCAGAACAGTTTTGAACATTAGCTATTATTGCAGTGACTGTTAATGTTAGCATTGTTGTTGATATCCATTTAATGCTTGTTATTTCCACCTTCTTCATTAAAGGGCCAAGTGATTAAATATAGTGTCATAATCATTGCTTTTCACAATGCCCAAAACAGCACCTTGGGTGGCTGAGGATGTGAAAAAAAAATGAGTGCGGTACATTTCATGTTTAGGCTTTGGTGATTATGTTTCTTTACAGCATCAAATACATAATTAATATGGTTAAAGATATAAAAAGAAAAAAGAATATGAAAACTATGTACTCTTGGGGAGATTTACTATGGTTTTTTCTTTCATTTTATCTCTTTAATCAGTGATCATGTCATTATTTAGGTGTATTCAAGTTTCAACAAACTTGAGTTTAAGATCATAAACATGATAAAAATGTGTTTAGGATATCTGTCTTAAAAATAGTCAGCCAAAGGAAGGTCATTCCTTTAGTAGCAAAATTTTGCCTTTCCAAATGGCTGATCCTAATTTTTGGAGTATTTTGGACTCCATAGTCTTTAACATTCACCCTACTAACAATTCACAACTCTTTTCTTTCAACTCTACCTGGACCAGGAAATATTGCTGGGCGTCCTCCAGTGGAAGAGTTCTTAAGCTAGATCCTCATTCTCAAGGGGCTTATAGGTGGAGGGGCATTATAATACAGTACCGTAAGTACAAAGGCAGAGCAGCTAATTCTTCCTGAAAAGAAACAGAGTAGTGAACAGTGCTTTAGCAGTTTAGATTTGGAGCTGAGTATGAAAGCAGCCATTGATTAATTTATCCAGCATAGCATAAGTGGTCATATGGCACAATAGTAAAGAGGAGGAACTCAAGAGACCAACTGCTAAGGTGCGTGGGTGAGGTCTGGCCTGTTCCAGCAACAGCAAGAAGGCCGGGCCAGCTGGGGTCATGGAGCAAAGAAGGGAAAAGCAGGAGGCCTCTATCAATCACTGGATTTTACTCCGTGTGGATAAGGATCCATTATAGCACTTTTAGGAAAGGCTGTAGAGTAGTGACATGATCTGACATACATTTTAAAAGTTTGCTCTGGCTGGTGTATTGAAAACAGACTGCAGAAGACAAACCTGAAGTGGGAAGACTTGTTAGGCAAATTCTGTCATGATCCAGGACAGAAGTGATGGTGGCTAAGACCAGGATGCAGCAGTGAAGGTGCTGAGAAAAGTTTACATTCTGGACATATTTCGAAGGAAAGCTCTCATTTCCTGAAGGACTGGATACGGAGTGTTAGATAAAGAGAGGATCCCAGAATGACTCCAAAATTGAATTTGTGAGCGCTGAAAGCAAGAGGCCAATGGAGTCCCACCGCCGGGACAAAGGAAGAAGCCTATGCCCAGACTCCGTGCTGTCAGGCCGGCAGCAGGGTTAGCTGTGCCGTCATTGAGCACAGACACAGGCTGCACGCGGTGGAAAAACTCCTCATGCTTGGGGCCAGGGCCCAGCTGCACATATAGCAGGCCTAGAGCCGCAGCGGCCAGGTCCTGTCCCTCGCCCTTCCTTTTCTCGAGGCACTTTCCCAAGGCATTGGCCAGTGTGAGGTGGCAACAAGTCAAGGAGCTGCCATGGTCAGGCACAGGCTCTCAAGCGCTCCCTGCTGAGTCTCGGCACCCTGGTCTCTGAGGCAGTCCATATACGAACGTCTCCCCTCAAGGTCTTCCGACTAACGCTGCTCATCCACAGCATTCCCCCAAGGCTTTCCTCTGCTGCGGTGCTCTAAAGGCCAGTGCATTCACGGGCGGTGCTGCACTGCTGCTCTCTTTGGAACCAGAGTCAGCTCGGGAACCGCGTGGGTTTTGGGCTTCCGCACCGCTGGGCGCCTGAGTCTGGCGCGGGGCACCCTGGGAAGGGCGTGGGACGGAGCGCGGGGTCAGGGGGCGAGGGCTCCGGAACAACCAGTCGCCGGCCAGTTCCCTGAGTTGAGACTTGGGCAGTCGCGAACGACGCACCGCTCGTGGTCTTCGCGAGGTGTTTCGCCCTGCAGAGACCTGACCAAGAGTGGTGAACGATTAAGACTGGAGTGTGGCTGAAGCAAGATGATGTAAGAGAAAAAAACTCTTTTGTCTCTCCTCTACCATCACACACCTTGACTGTAGTGCCTCACTTCTGATACCAGTCGTATGACCTTTCTCTCTCTCTCTCTCTCTCTCTCACACACACACACACACACACACACACACACACACACACACACACACATTTCGGAAGCCAATTGCAAATCCAGATTATCACCTATCCTTCTAACTGGCTGTAGATTGCAGGTTCCCACACCTTTTTCCTGGAGTTCAATTAACTGGCTAGAGTGGCTGACGGAACTCAGGAAAACTATTTTTTAGTTTACTGGTTTGTTATAAAATGCTGTGATTCAGGAATAGGACGATGGAAGAAGTGCATAAGGCAAGTGTGAGGAAAGGAGTCAGTGTGAGGGTGTGAGGGTGGAGCTTCCAGGCCCTCTCCAAGCAAGCCACTCTCCAAGCAAGCCACTCTCCAAGCATCTCCAGGTTCGCCAACCTGGAAGCTCTCTGAACCCCTACCTTCAGGGGTGGGGCTGAAAGTTCCAACCCTCAAACCATGTGGTCGGCCCCTCTGTCAGCTGACCTCCATTTAGGTTTTTCCAAACATTAGTGTATTAACACAAACTCAGGTGTGGTTTAAAAGGTTTTGTTATGAATATCAAAAGATACCTTTATCAGTCATGTTACTTAAGGAATTACAAGGATCTTAGGAGCTCTGTGCCAGAAATGGAACAAAGACTAAATATATATCTATACATACATATAGTATCTTTTTATACATTATCTATATATCACAATATCACAGATGGAGAAAGAGCCGGATATGAGCCCAGAGAAGCGGAATTGAGCCGTATGCATATCATAATATACCCTCCATGCAGAGCTCAGCTACTTGGGCTTAATTCTACAGGCAGTGGGAAGTTGCTGAAGGTTTACACACAGGAGATAACCTGATTGTACTTACTGGTAGGCCAATGCCTTCTACCAGGATGGGATTTGAGGACAGCAGAGTGGTGGGAAGCTGCTGCAATGGAGGACAGTGCTCTTCATAGCTGAACTAAAGTAGGGGCAGCCAGGAAGCAAGACTATAGAGTATGAGAAAGGTTTTTCTAACATGACATTGATATACTCAGTAATATATTGGTTTGTAGGCTTGGAGAAAGGTAAGGAGTGAGGAAAACAAAATAAGGAACACAAGATAAAAAGGAGATTTAGGACATTAGAAAGCCCAACTATCTTAATTTTCCTGCTTTATTTTCCTTTTTTTGTTTTCCCCCATCTGATTCTTCTTCCTATTTTAGAAGTCTTGGAGTTTGAGGGATCACTCCTGATTCTTGGATTTTAGAGAAATCCTTCACCAAGCATGAAGAAGGTAAGATAACCTGTCTCCCAAAGAGGAATGAAAAAGGTCTTTCCATTTGGAATGTTTAACACATGGCCTAATTGTTAGGAGGTGAGGAAAGGGAGAATAGGAAAAAAAAAATAAGGAAACAAAACACTCTCCAGAGCTTCCTGAGAAGTGAGAGAAGAATTCTCAGTCTTCCACCGGAGGCCAAGACTTTTATCTCTTTTTGCTGAGTCCCCCTACTGCAGAGTTTGCAGTCCATAGTTTAACCTGTGACCATTCCAGATGGGCTTGTCTAGCCTGAGGCAGAAGGCAGTCCTGCTAGACACACTGAAACAAATTTTTAAAATCATAAGAGAGAAATTGGATTTGAGGGAGTCCGACAAGTCCTGGAGCTCCTGTGAATGAATGTTCTTAAATCTGGAAGCAGAGGAAGGGGGAGGAAAAAAAAAGAGGGTTGGGGTAATTCCTTACTTTCCTTACCAAACCAGTAAATAGTTACAGAAAAGACTCAGCTACTTCTCATTCTTTTTAAAGTGTGAGTGATTAAGACTTAATAAAATTAAGGACTACTTATCTTCAGTGCTACATTTTAATTTAAGTGAAGAAATTCTCAATGACAGGGGGTCTGTCAAGGCCCAAAGGAAACTCCCTTTTAGAGTAGAGTTTCAAGACTGTGAGCTATTTTATATGTATACTCTCAAAGAACATTTCGCAAGTAGACTAAGCAGTCTACATCATCATCATCTTCCATTATCATAATCAATAATCACTGAGTTGTACGATTTTGAAGCTGTATGTTGCCTGTTTTGCAAGTAAGACTCACTATTATTGTGTCTATGTTACTGATGAAGAAACTGAGTTTTAGAGTTTATGGTAAACAATGGGAGACCAGCATTTATTGAGAAGCTACCAGCCACCAGGGACTGAGCCAGAAATTTTCAAACCTCTAAGACTGATTTTATTTTGCCCATCTTACGCTAATGCTCAAGGGACTCAGTGACTTGCACAAAGTCATTCTGTTTGTAATGTAAATGCTCTAATTTTCCTTAATTTTAAGCAAATACAGTTTCTCCCAAGGTATATGGAGTGTGGAAGGCCCTGTTCCCTTCCCAATAGATTTCATTGCTTTTCTTCCCTATGAGTTTAGAGAGGGAGTGAAAACTAGGTAAGTCTTTATCTATCCTTTTGACCTAAATTAATCATTGAAATCTCATCACTTTTGTCAGCAAATGATCTAAAGATGGACATATGACTGATTCACTTCTGGCCTGCAAGATATAGTTGGGAGCCTGCTGGGGAGGATGATACTCCTAGAATAAAAACACAAAGCTTCAAAGGGATGAGACCTTTGCCAGTCTTCTGTCTGGAAAGCAGAGGTAAGGCTTCGAGCTGCAGAAGCCATCTTATGGTTATAAAATAACAACCATAAAACACAAGTCCCAACCAATAGACAGAAGGTGACAGAGCACAAAGAGATACAATGCCTGTGCCCATTATGACAGTGTTGAGTCACTGCACTGAACTTGGACTACCTAAATCTGTTGCTAGGTTTTCTTTGCTTGCTTGCTTGTTTGCAGCTGAATACATTCCTAGCTGAGGCACAGGGCTCTTGGTCTTGCCTGTGGCTGTGGAACAGAGCAAAGGTTGTGTCCACCAAATGCAACTCATCACCTAGGATTTACTTGTACCAATCAATAATTTCCAGCCTTTTCCCTCAGAGTACTTCCTTGTTCTTGTTTAGAGTAATAGCTGAAAAGCAGTGGTGAAAAGCCACACCACTGGTGATACCTAATTGACAGTGCATTCAAGAGAAAAGGGAAACAAAAGTAAGCTGCCACCAGGAATTTCTGGCCAGATACTATGTACACAATGTTTAGATTAGATTGCTTCAACATTATGACAAAAAGAATTAAACATGCTTTACCTTTAGCTGATTATGTACCCTGTACCTCATGCCATACTTAGCATTTTATATTCATTATCTGATTTGAATATCACTTAGGGTGATTATTATATCACTGTTTTAAAAGTAAAGAAATAAGGCTTAGAAGTAATAGCTGGTTCAGTCATAGATGTCCCACTTGAAGGTGGCACAGTCATGATTTGAATACAGGTCTTTCTTACCATGAGGGTATCTGGTGTCTTTAAAACCAATCAGTTGAATGAAATGACTGTCAAACCAGTGGTTGGAAGTCTCATTTATTTACAGATTACATGAATAAACTGTAAACACTGTTGAAAACCAAGTTCATCAATTTTTTTTTATTACAGTGGTTGATTCTCACTGGGTTGTCACACTTGAGGCTTTAGTAAGTGTTTCACTGCTGAAGCAAACTCTTACCCCCTCGATTTGGCTCAATTACTGCAAAAAAAATTAGCTCGCTGAAAGAAAACATTTTCCTGTCCAAGAGCACAGTGCTTAGTTGTCTCACTGACATATCTTCCACATACACCTAAACATGTGGATAGCAACAGAAGTCTCAGTGCAATGTGTTGTCACTTGGTTGTCATTCCAAAAGCATCATAGGATTGTTAACCCTTGCTGTTAATGCTTTCAAGAAAAAATACACAACACACTTGAAAAATTACCTTGTGGGATGTTATAATTGTCAGATAATTGAGAATACCAGTAAAGGAATAAAAATATTTATGATATGTATTTGACTTTGAATTTGTATTTGAAAGTGTACAGATAAAAATATCACCAGTGAATGTTTTGGAAATAAAGGATTTCATCATTGCTATTTTTTGCTACATGTGCTTAAGACTAAGCATTTTCTCCAGTGGAAATATGTTAATAGTCTCTCTTTCCTTGTTACATTAATGTTTGATTATATATCCATCTGAGTGAAGTGGTAGAAGATGGAAGCATGCTTATACATGTAATTCAAAAGTGGTTTATTTATTGATTTTAGTACATAAGCATTTGCTAAATAACTCCCTCCTGCCCAAACAAGGCAATGCAATAGTTACTAAAAATCCTGGTCTCACATTCACAACTGCCTATTGAATATATTCCACACACTGTTCTTTTAACATGTTGCAAACTCAGCTATATTTCATTTCTAATTCCTAACTCCAAATCTCTTAGTTCCAGCCATGGTTAATCGTAACAGCTTTCACCATGTCACTCAATTAAAAAAATTCTCATAATTATCTTTCATACCTTGTTTGTTATCTATTATATCAAGACCCTAAGTTTGTGGATATACATATGACCTTGTATAAATTTTTCAAAATTCCACCCTGCCACCCTTGACTATTACCTTTAGAGGTAATGTGACACTGAAGTTAAAAGTTTATAGTCTGAATATAAATGTGGCTTCAAAGTCTGCCTGACCCTGCACCTTAATATCTGTGTGATCGTCAGAAAATGATAACCTCACTGAGCTTATGTCCTCATCTGTAGAACAGGGATAACAATGTAATCTACTTTGTAGGGTTGTTGTGTTAGATGGTGCTTGGCACATGGTAATGTTCCCACACACATGATATTATTTGCAGCAGTAGCAGGAGGAGGGTAAGTGATGTATCAGTTTGGATAAATGAAAATTTGTTATCTCTTACAATAGGAAGAACAAGGATTAATTAACTCAGCAGTTCAACAGTGTCATAAAAAGCCCATATTCTTTCTTTTTGCTCTGCCACATGAACAGATTTTTTTCAGCGTCACATCTGAGCATGAAAATATCCAGTAGAAGGAGCTGTCCAGCCCAGTACCTCTTTATAAAAGGAAAGGAACATCGAGTACCTAACGCTCTCAGCTCCACAAACACACCAGCAACTTCCATAATTCCATGCCTTGTATTTGCTTCTCCTTTAGCTTAGAATACTGCCCTCTCTATTCCTATCCAGATGGTTAAATCTTATTTGTTCTTCATCATACTTCTTACTGTTATCTCTGTTCTGAAGCCACAGATTGAATTTTTCCCTCATTCCTTTGTAGAGCATCCAGGTGTCACAGCATCCCCAAAAAAGAGACTGAAGAATGCTCCCCTAGAGAAAATGGACTCAGAGAAAAGCAGCTATCATTGTAAGCTTTTATTATATGACTTCTTAAGATATGCCCATGTTAAATATTATTATACATAGCCGATTATATTAATTTAATGTAAAATATTAAATATTTATTGAATGTAAATTCATATAAAGTGAGTATCAAATTAAATATTACATATGAGAATAAACCACCTACCTAATAAAGTTGTTATAAGGACTACATAAATTAACAGGTCCAAAGAATACAACTTAATGCTGAGAGAAAGAAAATTGATAAATGTCATTTACCTTGACATCACTTTACAACCCCTACCTTCACTTGTGGATTATGAGACAAACATTTATTACTTACTATATGCCAGGCACTGCTAAGATCCCATGAACATGTAAAGCAGAACTGCAGTCCCGTGGAAGAGGTGGTGTAAGCTGGAATCAGTAGTCTGCTCCCCAAGGGTTGAGTCTATGCAACTATAGATGAATTTTAAATTGCTGCATATATGTTACAGGAAAGAATAGCTTACATATACTTTTCTAGTTTTTGCCATACTTAATTCGCTAACATGAGGTTAGTGCAGTGCTTGCTAGTGGATGTCGGTGATCTAAAGACACATGGGGCTCACTGTTGGATATAGTTTCCATTTTTATTAATGACTATAGGTTTAAGGCTTTAGTGGTTACTAATTTCTTGAGGCCATATTAATTTATGAAGATAAATCTATGTATATACTATATATATATATCAGTTACTAGACGACAGAAATATTTATCTTCAAATGTAAATCTGTTAAAATCTTGACACTCTCTAAATAAGTAAAGAGCCCCTGAATGGATAATTTGGTAACTTTAATAGAGTTTATTGAGCTTTTTAAAGACAGTTCTTATTTTTTAATACTATTTGATGATTAATGATACATTGATTGAGAATTAACAGCTATCTTGTTTATACAATTCATTTAAAGGGCTGTTAAGCCCCAAGCTATGACTTAAAAAATTATCTAGGCTCAGTTTAGCATTCATTACACTAAACATCTCAGCCAATGGCGGTCCAGAAAAGTAAATACCACTTCATCAACAAAACACAGAAATGCTAATTGACAGCTGGCAGGGTCCAATCAGATATCTCTACAGAAGAGTAACTGGCTACTTTTGTAGCATCTGTTACATTTTGCTAATAGACCCTGCTTCTTTTATTTGCTCCTCTGGAAAAGACAGCAGAAGAAGGTATAGTATGTGAACCTGCAAAATAAAAGTAAATGCCCAGTGTGTATGTATGTGGTCTTAGCTTGTGGGAAACAAAGGCCATGGTTATTTTTGATATTTATACTGAAAACTTTGAGGGAGAGGTATGAAATTTAATCAAGTGTATAGGTCTAAATTTGGATGCCAGGTATTCAGATTTTAACAAATACGGCTAAAGTGGAGGACAGACGAATCAGAATAATTTGTCTGGAAGTAGTCACTACAAAATCCAGGCTATATTATTTTGCATTCATATATGAAGCTTTATAGGAATTTAGTAATCTCACCCAAATATTCTTTTTTTTTTTTTGGAAAGGCCAAAATATTCTTTATTTCTTTTCTATCCTTTAGTCTCTGATCAGTTCAGCTGATCATTAGAAATGCTTACATAGTGGAAAGCACAAGGGAGAAAAATATTTTTTTAGATTTGGGATTTCCTTTGTTCCACACCCATCCCATTTCTATAGTTAGTCACAACCTTTCCACCCTCTCCCACCCCCTCCCCTACCCCCGCACACACAGAAAAAGTAGCAAAGGAGAGAGAACAGAATAAAGAACTAGACTGAGAAGGGAAAAGACCAGTCATTTAATATGTTTGCCTACATGGCATTCTACCTTTGAACCTTCCAAATGCAACTTCATACATTGTCTTTTGACATTATGCAGTTTGGAATCCTGAAAGCTCTCAGTTTAGACAACTAAATTATTGCTTGTCAATTTAGCTTGGGATGAAAGACAGGTGTTTTGTTTCACAGTAAAACTCCATTTAGAGCTTACATTGGCTCTAAATCCAATCCCAGCTGCTTGTTGTGGGCTGGCATTGAAGTGTATCACAGTAGGAATTATCAGTCGGGGCCCCAACAGTCAATCCACACAAGATCCTTCACCTTGGTTCCTCTGGATGGGCAGGCCTAATGCTGTTTAAAAGCAATTGAGATAAAGACTCCTTTGAGCTCCAAGGGTTAGAGCTCTTGCCGATATTCCACTACCGCTTTGCCTCTCAACAAAAAACCAAGCTGAGCAAAGTTGAAAATCCCTATTGCTCTTCTTAGAAACCAATGGAATATTTTGTGGTTTTTTAGTAAATATTTGTTAGGACAGTGTTTTAATTTATTAAACAGTTTTCTATTTTCATATTTCCATTTCACTGAAATGATGTAGTAGATCTTAACATGGAATTTTCCATGTGTATATAGGCATTTGTTACTCTGATTTGAGGAGCGTAATATAAAACGCCCAGTAAAATGTCTAAAATTATCTCATTACGAGTTGAAAAAGCCTTTCTGTGTTTCTAGTATCATCTATTCTAATCTACACAATGATGAAAACCAGTTACTCATATCTATTACCAGGGTATAAGAGAACTCTCAGCAAGTCTAAGGAGACCAAGCCATAGTTCTAGAAAAGTTTCACATTGTTTGCCTTCTACTAGTGAAAAGTGACTAGTGGAGCTGTCATTTAACATGAGTGGGACTAGTGTCTACATAGATCTGATATTACTTACTGTTAATAAGTAATTTAGTGTATCTTTAAAGTAATAAATGTTTTAAGGTGGAAGAAGCCTTAGTTCAATATCTATCCCAACTCTACCACCACCATTTTAAAGATGATTGGTTAAGTAACTTGACTAAGAGCAAAGACTGAAGTAGGTCATGGCAAAGACAGGATTAGATCCAGATATTCTGATTAAAAAACAAGTTCTCATTCCACCATATTGTTTTGAATTGAATTTTTTGCAAATTATGCTTAGATCTTTTTATGATCAAGTCTTGGAATGTATTTATGGGAATGTATTTCAGGTAAGGTTTAATTTAGAGAATAACTACATATTTATCATAGTTATTGTATAGACTCAGTTCAACTTTGAATGTAGTACTCTGTTTTTCCTGAAAATGCTTAGATTAGAATGGAAGTCAGTGAAAAAGTTCAACGTGACCTTCAATAAATTAATACATCTCTTTCATGGGTTTGTAAAATATCTCAAGGATAAAAGCACTATATGGGAGTTCTCTGGTGGCATAGTACGTTAAAGGTCTGATGTTGTCACTGCTATGGCACAGGTTCAATCCCTGGCCCAGGCACTTTGGTATGCTTCAGGTGAGGCCAAAAAAGGGAAAAGCCAAGCACTATCTTATCTATTATCAGTCTTTGAGGACCTAACATAATGCCTTGTCCATAAAAAGACCCTATTGGATATCTGTTGAATTTCTAATTTAATGTGTTTGGTTCAGGTTCCTAATCTTGTATTATCTGTAATTGATTTGACTAGCTCTAAACTATATTAATTTCTCTGGACTAAATTGGCTATTAACCAACTAAACTATTATTAGTCCCTCTTGGCCTTAATGTTCAGCTAGAAGTATGGTGATCAGAGAGGAGCATGACCTAACCAAATCTCTTTGAATTGGCTACACAATGTATATTGAGGGGAATATAATTAAGAAGAACAGTTAGGTTTTCTTGAACTCTCAAAATTTCCTGTATTAAAAAAGACAAAAATGTCTGACTTGTAGTCTTTAAAATAAATGGCCAAGTATGTTTTTCATGTGTCAAGTGGAAATACCAATACCAGACTGTTGTGAAAATTCAACTGAGATTAGAAATGATGGTACTTTAAAAAAATGTCAAGGAGTTCCCATCGTGGCTCAGTGGTTAACGAATCCAACTAGGAACCATGAGGTTGTGGGTTCGATCCCTGGCCTCGATCAGTGGGTTAAGGATCTGGCGTTGCTGTGAGCTGTGGTGTAGGTCGAAGACATGGGTCAGATCCCATGGTGCTGTGGCTCTGGCGTAGGCCAGCGGTACAGCTCTGATTCGACCCCTAGCCTGGGAACCTCCATATGCCACAGAAGCGGCCCTAAAAAGACAGAAAAATAAGAAAATGTCAAAAGCGCTAGGTCAACATAATGACATTGGGAGTAGTAATATAACTATAACAAAGTAGTAACCGTGAAGTTTACTGCATTTTCAGGGGTTAAAGTAAGACTCTTGGGTCAATTCTTAAACAGAATTTTTCAGGTTCTAGGGCCAGTGACCCAAGACATAAAGCATGCAGTAATTGACAACCAAGGGTATCCCTACTGGCCTTTTGTTCTTACTCTGTCTATAAAAACAAACTTCATTCAAATGCAAGGTTGACAATGAAATGGAAGTTTCATCACATTGCCCTATTGTTGACCTCTAAGCTGACCTATACAGATCCCTCCTCAGTCAAAATGTTAGAGGATTCACTGAATGCAGTTTTAAGCTGGTTTCAGCTGAGTTTTCTGAAGAGAAAGCCAGAGTATTGTATTTTCAGTGATTGTTGTTTTAATTCTGTGATTGAGGGCTCCTCTGGCATGATTAACATTGATGATATCATCAATTTATCAGTCTACTACCAAAATTTGTTTCATGTTTCATTTTCCAGGTGTCGCTAAATGCTTAGGAACATGCTATCTACTTCTGAATGCAATGCAAAATATTCGAAGTATTGGGTCTGTTCTGCAAATGACCTCTAAGCCAATTTTAAAATGTATCTGGATAAAAACTAAGTGAAGAGGTTAGAACTAGAATTCAAATAAAGGTTGTGATATGGATGAATTTTTAGCCTGAGCTTTCTGGGGTTTTTTGGAGGACAAAGCAATTAACTGTTCAAGGAATTAGCTCTTGGAAGGAATCAGCCAATCAGGTCTAAAAGTTGCATAGTGCGTTGTTAACAACATTGTTGTTTATAGTTTTTTTAAATCAAATAGTTTCTTTGGCTTTTTTTTTTTTTTTGAAAATCACACAAGAATAATGTAAAACAGTTTATTAAGCAGTTCAGTCAAAATTATTCCATGGAATTATATACATCAATTGACTCCTTGCTTTTTTACTATAAACATTTAAGTACCCATAGTTTTTTAGGTCCCTGAAACCACATACACCAAATAGTATTTAAAAGATTGAATAAAGTTTACATACATTTGTACTACTATTTTTGTGTTTATAAATGTAGCTTAAATTTAATATAAAATGTATGATTTCATTATACATTTTCTAACGTATAACTGTTACGCAGAAGGGCCTGTGGCTTTTTTTAGCATTAAAGATACTGTTTTTGTTTAAAAATATTGTAAACAATAGCTTAAATTAAATGACGATATTTTTTCAGTCTTTAGTCATTATACCGTAGAGTAGGTACATGTCTGACTTCCTTCCACAGGAAACTGTCTCCACCAAATAGTCACTTTGAAGACTTTCTAAACATAAACATAATTCTTTTCCTCTTTGACCTATAAGCCTTGACACATCTGAATTACCTCTTAATTATCTTTAGGAACTGTAGAGATTTGTTAGGTATCCTGATCATGATTCTGGGATCATGTGGCACTTACGTTTGAATGGAAGATTCTATTAACTTAATGGTTGCTAAATTAATCAAAACAATGTTTTTATAATATAAAAATACACCCTTAAATATTGCATTCACTAGTTCCCAGAACATGAAGTCCAAATTCATTCAAATAATATATAAAGTCCTTCACAATTTGGTCTCAATCTATCAGCACCTTATACACTAGAGTGGCTCTTGGTAAACTTTGTCTGCAAAGGGCGAGATAGTAAATATTTTAGCCTGTGTGGGTCATACAGACTCATGGCTACCATCTCCTGGGTGGAGTGAAGGCAACCGTGGTCAACATTAAATGAATGTCTTGCTGTGTTCCAATAAAACTCCATTCATAGAAACTGAAATCTGGGAGTTCCCGTCATGGCACAGTGGTTAACGAATCTGACTAGGAACCATGAGATTGCGGGATCCATCCCTGGCCTTGCTCAGTGGGGTAAGGATCTGGCGTTGCCAGAAGCTGTGGTGTAGGTTGCAGACTTGGCTCGGATCCAGCGTTGCCGTGGCTGAGGCGTAGGTTGGCGGCTACAGCTCCGATTTGACCCCTAGCCTGGAAACCTCCATGTGCCGCAGGAGTGGCCCTAGAATAGGCAAAAAGACAAAAAAAAAAGACAAAAAAAAGAAACAAATCTGAATTTCACATAATTTTCACATGATGCAAAATAGTCTTCTTTTTGATTTTTTTCAAGCATTTAAAAATTTTAAAAGCATACTTACCTTGTGACCTGTACAAATATATGGTGATCAGGATTTGGCTGGTGGACTGTAGTTTGCTGACCCTTACACCAGAGCCTTGGTGGAGTTTGTAGTTTTTTTTAATGTGATTTGAATTTCTGTGCTTCTATACCGCTTATGTAGTTTCTATATCCAATTTTTTTTCTTTTCTTTGCCTAACTAAACATTATTTTTGTGAAACTGAACTCAAATGACACTATCTCTGAGAAACCTTCCATGATTATAACTCACCCTTCCATTCCAAATCAAATTCTTATTCTACTGACTGCCAATAGCACTTTACACCTTCCTGATATAGAAATCATGCAAAAAAACTGAGAAAGCATTTGCTGAGTATTTCTTGAATAAGTCAATTAATGAGTAAATCAATGATGGAGGCACAAATTAATAACTTGTACCAAAATTGTTTACTGAGTTGTTTCCATAGCCTGAACATTAGCTCCACATGGGCAGCTAGTTGTATTCATCTTTCTGTCCCCAAGGCCTGAAAAGTGTTTGGCATGTGGTCATATATTTGTTGAATTAATGTTTTGAGGGAATATCTCAGAGAGACACCTATGGAGAATGGAGTTTATTCTTTATGGATATTCTTACGTTTCTGGGTTGAAATAGTTCTATCTGATTTTCTGCAGAACTGCCTTACCTAGACACCTAAAGCTAAGGGAGAAGTTACAAACATCCACTTTCCTGTCACTACTTGTAGACACATGCTTGTTTATGTTTGGCTAATTAAAATTAATCACCCTAGTTCTCCCTTCCCTTCAAGGGCATTGCTTCCCATTAACTTCAGTGAAGCTTGTTTGACTTCAATGGAAGTTTTTACCTGCATAGGGACAGTGAGGAATCAGGACAAATATCTTTAAGGCTGTCATTTGTCACCATGAACAAAAGAAATAGAGATCCTTAGGCATGAGGCGACGTAGCACATTTCACGTGCCTCTCTTAATTCTATCTTTGCTGACAACCCGTGACTGCCACATAAAAGGAAGCATCAGAATTATAATTGAATGCTTCTGAAATATCAGAGACAGAACCTCTGAAAAGGAGGTTCACAAACTTATTCTTTGGCAAGGTTAGTGATTTGAGTACCTACAAACGGCCAGAACACTGTTGACAGCATTTCCAATGCAGAGCATATGCATTCACTTTGAGCCGGTGTTGAATAAGAAAGCCTGGTAGCTTAACTTTCTTCTACCAGCACTGGATTCTTTGACAACCCTCCACTATTCAGAACACTCCTGAGAAACAGAAAGTCAAAGAGGAAAAGAGGCATCTGAGCAACCACAGGGATATCATAGTATCCCTGCTCTACAACGTGGGCATTTTCTTCTTTGTATATTTATTTCATGCAGAGTATGGCAAAATAGGGGCTCCAGTGAGGTGCAAAATTCCACAGTTTTTAAGATTCTCTGGGTGTCAAAGAGTCAAGCTTATTGTTTCTAAAGACCACTAAGTTACTTAAGTGTCATAGGAACAGCATGGCATTCCTCCAGAGATGACTGTTCAAGAGTCCCCACCTTAATTATACCATATAGCAACTGCTTCGACTGTATTTTTATAACTTTGATTATATTTTGATAACATCTTTATAGGACTGTTTGCCGATACTTAAGTTATAGAATACACACACACACACACACACACACCCCAAGTTCTAAGGCTTGGTACTCAATTCCTTCTTGACATCTTTCTCTCTTTGGAATCAAATAGAATTATTAGCAGAATAACCTGGGAAAAAATACACACAGATGATCACAGGGCAACCCCCATCCACTCAGGCAGAGATAAGAGTGTAAGGAAAAAAAAATGACATGTACTGAATTCCAAGTCCTATAGCTGGGGCTTTATATGTGGTATCTCACTTAAATTTCCTGAATTGTTGTTGAAGAAGTTGTTATTGTCTGAATTGATATTTGGAGTTTATAATTTAAAATTTTTAATTTTAATTATGAAAAGAACTGTTCTCTACATTTTATTCATCCTCTTCTTGTCCTGGTTAATTAGTTTCTCTCCTGGTTAATTAGCTTAAGATACACTCTGCAAAAGTCTTCTATTAAAGCATACATTACCTGGGTCAGATAAGCCACTACAATGCACTGAAACTTTGGCAGAAATCAAGTGGTCAGATTAAGAAGCTGTTGCCTTTAGGAGAAAAAAGATAAATGGGACCCTGGGAGAAAGCTAGGTCTTATATATAGAAATCAGCAATCCTCCAGGTATGCTGGGTTTTAGCCTACATACTAAGATAGGGCATATATGCCATGTTTCATGGTGGTGGCCAGTTATGTGGTTAACACCAGTGTCGTGGTTAAGGTGTGTACCAAAATCAAGTTCCACCTGCTTTATGGTTCTGATGAGGATGAAGGGCACTGCAGTAAACATAAAACCCTTTTCTCTTTCTTTCCCACGATCCAACCAGAAGGTCCTTTGCCTTCTTTGGTTTAAGCATTCCAGTGGAGCAGTTGATAAGCAACATGTGGGCTTAAAGGCAGGCATTCTACTGAAAAACAAAGAATTGCAGTATCAGTCACCATAATCGATGCTAAAGCGTGAATCTGGATTTGGATGGGAAGTTGAGCCAATCTTCAGTCAACAAAGGAGACATTGGCAGAGTTTTCCAGTTCCATTTCTCAGATCTAGAGAGAGGTATTCTCTGGAGAGTTTACTTTGTTTTTTTGTTTGTTTGTTTTAGCTTCTCCTGGGTGTTTATTTTTCCCCATAGCATAGCTTAGAAAACCTCCTCTTAACATCTTTGCCTCCTATGCCCATGTAAATGTAGTAGAATCCCCTGTACATGTGTTCACATATAATTTCTCTGTATGTTGATTATCTCCTATCCAGAATCAAATGTATTATTTTGTACAGTGTTTCCTAAACTTCTGTGATGAAAAGTGTTCCCTAGAGTAATTGTTAAAAACACAGATTCCCTGGGCTCTTAGAGCCCAGGCCTACTAAGAGGGGCCTGGCAAGCTGTATATTTAACATATAGATAATTCTTAGCCCTGAGAGCCCATCACTACCAGATTTGCTTCTCCTGTATTTCCTGCACAAGGCTGGGCACCTGGAAACAGGTGGACATTTTTGAGTGAATAAATCTCTTACTGTAACACCAAATCTATTTGCCATTCTATTCCTCCAGTCTCCATCAAGTTAGTCCTCAGGGTCTGCTGACCTTAACTCTGCAAGACTCTTGGATTCTCCTCTCCTATTCATTATTCTGCTCTCCTTATTGAGGTACTCTTTATTTCTTCCCTGAAGTAATTCCATAGCTCTTTAATTCATCTCTGTGGCTTCTCCCACTATCATCTCAAACCTAAAGTTCTACCAGAGGAATCTTTAGAAAACATAGATCACTCCATTGCTTGAAAATTTTTCAATGAACTACCTTTCTGCCTCTAAACCTGGAATGGCATCTCTAATATCCAAAGCCTAGTGTTAATGGGGCCCCAAAACTTACAGAAATATAGTTTGTACTCAGAGATCTTCAAAATCTGGCTTCAATCTAAAGTTCCAGTCTTCGTCTGCATCTACTTCAGTGACCTCCAAACCCCTGCATAAGCCCACACCCTACTTCCTGCATTTCCCTTAATAACTAGGCCATTTGAATTTCTCTCTCTTTTGCTAACTCTGTTGCCTCTGCTTCATAGACTTATCCTTTTCCCTCCTTCTCCTTCCCTATCCAACAAGAAAATACCATACCAGCCACAGAGTGACTCCTTCAAGTTTTTGTTAGTCTTTCTCTGGTCATTTAGCAGATCTACCTGGGCCCAGATCAGGATCCTTTTGAGTCCTGCCCTATTTTTCTCCTTTGTGGTGCTATGACATTCCTTGCAATCATGAGGTCAACTGGATGCACCAGCAGCTCTGGTGCTTGAATCATTCTGGTCTGTCCTGGGACCACATGGCCAGCCAGTTCCAGGTGAGAGGACTAGTGAGTGGATTTCTTCTGCTGGTCAGTGCAGTATTTCTTTTAGAATGTCATGTCAGAATGATATGACTCTAAAGTCATACCAGGAGGAGTTTAGGACTATAGGCTACTAACAGTCCTCTGTCAGCCTTTGGCTTGAGCCATGTATGTGACCAGTGTGTTAATTCTTATCCATCTGTCTTCTCACTAGCCACAGTACCACCTTCAGTCTGCAGTAACTGAGGGTGATGAGGGTATAAATGTCATTTTCCCATGTGCCAGCATTGCTGGCATTCAGAGGAGATGTTCCATCCCTTCCACAGGGTCTATGCTCTGTGCCAGGTGGTCACAGTTATCTCCTCTGAAAACTTCCAAGATCATTGCTCTACAATGCCAATAGGTCTTTCCCAATACTGTGCTGATTGATTAGTTGGTATGTTCACATCATCCTACCCTAGGTAGGTTTAAATCAGGCTGATTCAAGGATGAATTTTTTTTATGCAAATACAACCATTCTTACTGAATCCTCTGTCCCTGGTTTACGCTCCCTGCTGGTGGAGGTAGGTGGAATGCAGACAACATTAAGAGATCACATTCAAGGAATCCAGTGTCTATAGCCTAATTAGTTCTAGAGAAAGCATGGTTGGAGGATGTGTTGTGGAATGGGTACACTATAGACTTTTGAACTGTAAACCTAACATAATCAGAAAACAAGTTATTCTTCACATTTCTGTGCATACTCTAGGCAAGACTTACATCTGTGGTTGTCATCAGTGAAGCACCAAAACAGCTTTTGAGATAATTGTTGGAAACTAGTATTTATGGGCAGCACAGTAGATAATGAGGTGATGTAAAGATTGTTATAATCAGCATTAAAAAAAATGGTACAAGGGAACTGCAGAAGCCAGATCAATATTATTTCAATAGATATGGATTCCAAAGACACATGACATTATAAGTAATAACAGCATTGCTATATTTTTCTCATTGTGGGAGTTGCGATTTTAGTCAGAAACAGTAAACATTAAAATTAATAAAGAAAAGAAAGAAAAATGATAAGAAGTATCCTGTCCCTGAACAGGAAGAAATGGTGCTTGGACACTGAAAGATTTTCATGTACATCGATTACATGAGAAAAAATGCCTAAGTTTTCTTCTCTACCTGTTTTTCTAAATCTTTAATAATTGGCTTTTGAATTTTGGAATACTATTTAAACGATTAAATACAAAGAGGTTTTGTTTTTTGTTTTTTGTTTTTTTTTGGCCTGGGGTCCCACATGCCTTAGGGACTGTTTGGTCATGTACTATGCTAAGCAATTTATGTACAGCATTTATTTTCACATTTAGAAAACTCTATATGAGTCAGTTGTTATCTTACTTCATAGAAAATAAAAATCTAGAGAAGTAAAGTAATTTGCCCATTCACATGGTTAGTAAATGACTGAATGGAGGTTCTAATTCAGGAGAACCCAATTCTGATGTGTACATCAACCTTAGAAAAGTTAGAAAAGGGTGTTCCCATTGTGGCTCAGCAGATTACAAACCCAACTAGTATTCATGAGGATGTGGTTTCAATCCCTGGTCTCACTCAGTAGTTTATAGATTTGGCATTGCTGTGAGCTGTGGTATAGGCCAGCAGCTGCAGCTCCAATTCAACCCTGGCCTGGAAACGTCCATATGCCGTAGGTGTGACCCTAAAAAGAAAAATATATATATATAAGAAAAAAGAAAGAAAAGCTAGGTCAAAGCTATCCAGCCCAAGTTGTGAGGATTATTATCATCATGATCATAATCGCTATCATTAATGAAATATTTGTGGAATATTAGCCATGTGCCAGACATTGTTCTAAGCATTGAATGTGTATTACTCATTAAATGATTTTAACAACCACATGAGGTACACATCAGTAATATTCCTGTTGTACAAATGGAGAAACTGAAGGCCCAGAGTGGTTAGGTAACATGCTCAAAGATACTCAGCTATGGTTGTTAAAGCAGAGCATCACATAAGGCTGACTCTGGAGCCCAAGCAGATCAGAACCAAAGATTCTAGTTGCATTCCTTCAACCTATATTTCTGAACTAAATTGGTGCTTAGCAGACACAAAACATCGCAAACCATAATATAGCACTGGAAATGATCTATGACTTTATTCTCTGGTCTGGTGATTCTTTCCACTTATTTTCACAGGCCTTGGTACAATATGAGGGCTTAGCACTGTCAGTGCAGTGACACCTCTGATTCTTGCAGATGCAACCTTACTGGAGAGATTTATATGAATCCAAAGGGTGGGCTTTGCAGCTGGTTGTAGTGGAGTCACAGGGGCAGAGCTCCTGAGTGAGTGCCGTTGAGTGAGAACACCACAAAAAGCAATGTATTTTAATTCAAGAATATAAAAATCATTCATTCACAAGGAGGTCATATGTATGACCAAATATATGTGTATATTAATATATGTGCCTATTCAATTTCTTTTATATTGATTTTTTTTGCTTATTTTAGTTTTTGTTTTCCATGTATGAACAGGGAATTTTATAATTGAGGGTATATATTTAGCCGTAACACAGACACAAGGAATATATCAAATGTGATAACATTTGCTGTAGATACCTTGGCTTAGATACAAATACAACACAATGCCAAATATCTGCCTCAAATCAATAACAATAGTCAATTAGCCAAGCATGTGGAGCTATTTGGAAAAATTCAGGGAACTGACTGAAAATTCCAATTTTCATTTAGATGCCTACCACCACACTCCCTATCATTTGATGTTTTTCTTTCACTATTTAAAGCAACAAATATTTTACTCTTTCAAATACTCCTAGCAATAAGATACCTACAAAAAAGCTGCAATAAAATTGGATAATAATAGCTTAGAGAGTTACAAAAGATAATTTTTATCTTTTTTGGAAAAAAAATAAAACAAACTTATTCCAAGCAAAAATTCTGATTCATTTACCTCTATCAACTCTTTGTTTCAGATTCCACTGATCATTTACAAATAGTGGAAAACCTCTTTAGCCCTTTCTATATTTCATCCCAGGTGACTGAACTCTTCATTTCGATTTCTAAATGGGCAGATAGATGTACTGTATTGAGAACACAAAGAAACAGGTTTATAACTTGGTACGTGATGGCACCCAGGTTCAAAACAGTACTGTGAGCCTTTGTTTCTGACTCATGCAGATAAACTCCAGCATTTTCTAGTACTATAACAATGCAGAATCTGAAGAAGGGGAAAGGAAGAAAAAAAGAAAAAGGTGCAAGAAAGAGAAAGAAAGAAAATGAGTTAAAACAAAGCAAAACTCTTGGGATGGTTTAGGCTGCAGGGTATTTTCCCAGAGTTCTGTCCAAGAATAATCTAGTAAAAATGTGGACAGAGAACCACCGACCCCTGCTTTCCCCCGAACATATGCAGCTCTGATCAGTCTGGTATTTCAAGAAAAACAAGGTCTTGAACCCGAGTCCTCAGACACATAACAAAGCGCACTTCACAGCTGTGATGCACAGCGACGATCGGCTCCGAGGCCTGAGTGGGTCCCAAGACAATGCCTCCTTTATCACCCAGAGGACAAATATCTAGACAGCAATATTTTCTGCTTGAATGCTTCAAGCAGCTCGCGCAACTCCTTACTGAAAGGGAAAACTGAGCTCAGAGTGTTTGCTGAGTGATTATTTTAATTTACTACTTGATGTAAATCTAAATGAACTGACACCCGGCTCAAGATGGACAGAAAACAATCATCGCAAAGGGTAGGGTGCTGCAGGAATCAAAGAGGGGTGCAGGAGAGGGGCTGATGTTACACTAGCATCTGAGGTTTAGAGCAGGTTGAGCCAACTTTCATAGCGGCAATGTAATAGATGGGGGGCAGGCTCAGCGTTCCTTTCCTTCTCTCGATTACCATAATAAATTCGGTAATTTTGTGCTGTTTATTTATCAGGCGAGGATAACAAAGGAAGCAGAGGAAGTCTGCTCTGGAGGCACCGTGACAAAGCACCAGACAGAAAGCAGTCACGTGTGGGGAGACGAACAGAGACACCACTTCTCAGGCACCTGATTATTCTTTCTCAGTATTTAGAAGCAAAAATTATCCTTAAGAAAAACAACTGCAAGCACACCACCAACCAGCTACACAGATGAGAAAATGGGGTAAGATGGGGATTGAGGAAAATCAAAGGGCAACTTGACAACTAAGTTTTAATTCCTTATACAAAGCTGTCTTTCCTTCATGTCAATTACTTGTCCAAACTTAGTGGTGGGGATAAAAGATTTTTTAAAAAAGAGCTGGTTAACGCTCTCCTTCCCCCTTTCACATACGGTCCTGGTTTCTTGGCATGGAAAGTTCTTCAGATATGATGAATATTTCTGAGAAACTAGATGGCAAAATCATAGCTGTGTCTGGTTAAGATGAACATCAGGTTTCTTTGTAGTGCTTGTAAGATATTATACAAAGCATCATTTCCCTCTCTCTTTCTCTCTTTCTCTCTCTCTCTCTAGCTCATGAAACACTGCATTAAACATTCACAGGACCAACATATAAATTCCTATTTCCAGGTTTGTCTCTTCTGTCTGAGAAAGACTTTCCTTTTAGCCATGTCTTCCTGGCATCCCCTTCAGAAAAGTAGCAGTGTTTGCTAATGAGCATAATCCTAGTTATTTGTAGCACTGTTATAAATGGCACAGGGTATGCATATAAATCCCCATGCATGATTTTGAAAATATGTCCAATATAGGAAAAATATATCACCCCTTGTGTTCCGCAGTCACAATATGGAACCAAATTACGATTTCTGTCTTTTTTACTTTTCCTTACCAGCCAGTTTAAGAGTGATGTCTTTGCATAGATCTGAACATGGGTATATTCATATTAAGCTTTAAAATATTAAGCATATATTATAAACTATGTAAATATATAATATATAGTGTTTACGTCTTTATCTGTTTAGTGCATGCAACAGTGATACACGTACATCTGGGTACAGTTGAAAATTACGTATCTGAGTTACTGCTTTTCTAACTAGGAGCCCTTGAGTTCTCTGTAATGGCCTTGAACACTACCATGGGGACTGCCATATGTGCTGAGTAAGGAGAAACCAGCGGAGTGGGTCTGCCACCTGAACTTTTATCATTTTTATATGTTGAAGTTGTTGAAGTTTTGAGTAAGATTTTATTTCAGGGGAGGTAATGCAGTATTTACTTTTAAAAAGATTGTTTTTAAAGGGAAGAGAGAGTTTTCTTGAAAACCATTGCTCTAGGTTGTCCTTAAAAGACTATGTGAAAAGTAATGGAAAAAACAGTTACCGGTACAGATGCTGTCACTACGGGATGCCTAATGC
The DNA here is from genome assembly GCF_016906955.1 of Phacochoerus africanus. Lineage (NCBI taxonomy): Eukaryota > Metazoa > Chordata > Mammalia > Artiodactyla > Suidae > Phacochoerus > Phacochoerus africanus. The sequence continues at coordinate 86,815,815 of NC_062548.1, forward strand.
CTTGTGACTTAGACACATACAAATAGCGTTTATGTTATAAAGCTAAAACATTTTCAACATTGCCTGTTCCTTCTTTGGCAGTGACCATCTCTGTCTGTAGATGTAGGTACATACATGTAGTGTGGTTTTTACAAAAAGGTAGAATTGCTTTGAGTCCCCCATCATGTTTGTTTTAGTGCCTGTCTGATAAGTCACTTGTATATCACTTTATATACAGTATTAGCAGCTGGTAGATGAAGGGTGCACTTAGACGCTAAGTATACAGAGATGATTAGGATAAGATCCCAGAACTCAAGTCATGGGGTTAGTTTGATTGATGTTTGCTTTATTTGGAAAGCATAGTAGGGTAGGTAGCTTATGTCAGATAGATTGGGATTGGGCATGTAAGCCTTTTGTGTGTTCCAAAAATGTCACAAATGGTCCTCTGCCTCATTTATTGGGGGAATTCCATTTTAGGAATGAAATCTGAAGCACCTTGTTGTCAGTAAGGTTAAAGCCTACCTCTGTGACTGCAGTACCATAACAAATTTGCCTGTGACATACATAATTACAAAATCTACCTACAAATTCTAACACACGTATTAAAAAAAAAGAGAGAGAGAGAGAGAGAAAGAGAGCTTAAACCTGAGAGCAGTCTTTTGCAGAAGAAATAGGGATTTTTTTTCCTGCCTTTTCAGTGCATGAGAAAGTTGACTCACAACCTGGTCTTTTAAAATACCTCTGACAGTGTCATGAAGAAGAATTATTCTCTTGACTTATAGTTTTATCTGACTGTGACTAATAGACAAGGAGTAGCAGAAAGAGAAAAGAACTGAGTTGATTGAATAATAGAGGAGAATGTATTTGACTGAATAATCAAAATAGGAATTTTCTTCTAGGTTATCATTCCTCACTCACATGAACTTGGACAAGCCCAAGCAGGGACTTTAATAGGCTTTTAAAATAACTCTTTCGTAATATAGTAGACCATACAATACTATTTAGATTACTTTATTTCCATAATAAACCCTCATTAAGTATATTTATCTAATGATATGACAGAACTGAAGGGAAAAGGAATATTAAAAAAATGTGCATGTGTTAAACATTAGCCCTTGCAGAAGATTTATAAATAAATTACAGATAATTTATAGAATCATGCCATATTTATAATTGCATGTTTAAAGCAATCTTCTTATGGTAATTGTATTGTATGGCCGACTCTAAGAAGGGGGAAATTATAAATTTATATTTCCTGAGTTTGCTGAGATGTGCTGTCTTTTATAGGTAAAATCGTATTGTGTAAAATTCAGAGTGGAAAATGAAGCTTCTATTTCAGTGTGACTCATACCCCATTACTAAACGTTCGGAAAGCTCAGCATAAAAAATTAAATGTTCACTATTTCTCAAAGAGGGCATTGCTTAAATTCCAAATTAATTTTCAAACAAGGTTGCTACAGAAGAATCAATAAACTTTGTATGACAAAGCAAAACTCTGCCCATGCCTTCAAGATAAGTGATAAACAGGTTCTCCTTTGAGAAGAATGAAGGACTTCAACTTCCCATGCAGCCTTCGAATGAGTGCTAGTTCCTTCTGAAATTATTTCAACACAAAAAATAAGATCAAGGCTGTAAAATACCCAAGGAACCAAGAAAGTCAAACCCACAGGTCCAAAATGCATCATTTGTTAAGATGTTTCTTCTTAACACTTTGATGTTAAGTGAATTAACCTGTCATTGTGGTGAGAGACTAAAACACATTCTGCTGTATACTTTAAAAAGTATAATGTAACCTTATGGAGTAGGTGGAAGGACCTGTTAATTCGTACTTTTAGAGGAGAAAACTGATGGTTTGGAGATACTCCCAGATAAATCCATTCATTCAACAAATATTAGATTTAGTAATCATATACTCTAATCCAGGCGTGGTTCAAGGTGCTAGGAAAACATCTGTGAACAAAATAATGTCTCTGCCTTCAAGTTTACATTTTATCTTTAAAGACAGAATGGAGAATGGAAAAAGAAACCGTTTAAGGTACAGAGAAAAATAAAAAAAAGAAGTAATGGAGAAAGTAACAAGGGGCACCCTTTCAGCATATAGTCAGGGACATCCTCCCTAAGAAGAAGACATTTAACCAAGGATCTGGATGGAGTAACGAGCATGCAAAGATGTAGCCACAGAGCATTTTACACAGTGCAAGGCTCCTGAGTTGGGAAGAAAGCTGGTATGCCCTAGGATAGCAAGTTTAGCAAAAGAGAGTAAGAAAGGGAAAAAGAGATAGGGAAAGGGGTAGGAGAGGTAGGTTGCAGTTAGATCATATTGACCTTCTAGATAAAAGTCAGAATAACAGGCAGGTTATAAAAGATCATGCTATGGTAACAAAGAATCCCAAAATCTCAGAGGTTGAAGACAGCTGAGATTTCTTTCTTGCTCACACCATGTCTACCACAGTTAGATTGGAGGCTCTGCAGCATGTCAGCCTTGTCCTGACACCCAGGGGGATGCAAGGGCCACTGTCAGGAATATTGCTGGTCATAGTGGCAAGGGAAAAGTCTCTGAAGGGTTTCCTATTAGCAGTTAATGTCCCAGAGTGGAAGGGACACATTGCTTCCTCAAACAACTCATTGGCCAGATCTAGTCAACATTCAGTGATGATGGAAGTAGGAAGGAGAAACATCAGTGGGCAGGAGCATAATTATTGTGCTACCAGGTGTCCAGTAAGCAGAAACCTGTACATATTTCACAAACACCATAGTAATGAATACTATGGTAAGAATGTTGGTTTTACTCTGGCGAGATGGGAAGCTATGAGAGGCTGATGAACTGTTTTTATAGGATTGCTTAGCCTTTGCATGAAGAATATAGAGTTAAGGTGGCAAGAGGAAAACAGAAAGACAATATTTAGGTTATAGTACTAATTTAGGTGAGATGTAATAATGGTCTAGGCTAGGGTGGTAGTGGTAGAAGTTGGATTGGGATGCCATATGGAGTAGAGTTATATCTAAGTGAGTGAAAGAAGAACCTAGTGAAATATAATGGGAAGTGATAGAGTCTATGGCCAAACTGGGCAGAGTGTGTCCATAATGGCATTCAAATTTATTTCTAAGCCATTAGCATCAGCCAAATAAAACAACATTTTGCAGTTTCTTTAGCAAAATGTGCTTCCTAGTTAAATAAAACTAGTTTAAATAACAAATGAGTAAATAAAGCAAACAATTCAGTAGTCCAGGTCTGGAAGAATGTTGACACCTTGGCAGGACATATAAACTTGTACTAACAAAGCACTCACTAGCTAGGTAAAAACTCAGCTTAATCAGGAAGTATCAGGCTAATTTAACATTTATTCAAAACCCATTGTATAGTTTCCACCTCAAATACATTGAATCCAACTATATGAATCTTGTGATTTTAGGATCAAAACATAGAATGCTAGGCCTTTCCACCACTGAATAGAGGTTCTTTGATCATTTGATGCGCAAAATTTGGCATGTAAAGAACTTACCTGGCATGCATAAATGGTGGTTCTTGTGTGCCCTTAGATCTGGGGTGGGCCATTGGGAGTCTACAGGTCCAGCAGGGACTCCATTTAGATGTAAGCAGCCTAGGGACCACAACCTAGGCTGAGACATCATGGCTCTGCCTGATTCTTAAAGCAAGTTACAAATTTGACCTTTACTTATCATGGAAGGAGTTCAATATAGTCTTATGATTCCTGCTACTATTCTTGGATTCTTTTACTATTTTTACTATTATTACTCAAGCTCATCAGTGAGAGAGAATGCTCTCAGGAAAGTGATCCATCAGATGACATGGTTGGTTTCGTGTTTTTTCGCCCTCTCTCTCGTTACCAAGTTCTTACAATATTTCAAGCATTGTGTTAGGTTCTAGAAACATAGCATTGATCAGAAAAACAGATCCCTGTCTTCCTGTGGAACTTTCTTTCTAGTTCAGAGAAGTGGGGTTAGCAATACTTTAGTGAATAAACAATATTCACTACCCTGGCAAGAACACTTTGACTCTCATCAAACTATTCACCACAAAAAATGAGTGTCAAAAACGGTAACATTGACTATATTTGACTGAAGTTAGAAGAGATCTTTTGTTTGGATACACTCTAGGTTATCAGAAGATATCAGGTGACTCACCACAGTCTTGTTACAACACCACTCCTCCTCTTTTGAAATTCAAGGCAAATAGCATTTTGTTTCCTGGGGCTTCTGTAGATACCCCAGGGCTCTCCACACCTCTTCCCTAGGACATATACTCTCTTCACATATATGGGGGTCAACTCAGGGGCTAACTAAGCAAGTAACATAAGTGAGTGATGTGCATTTGATAAAAGTGCATATGTGTGAATGTCTTGTGTTGAACATCTGCTAGGTGCTAGAGCAGACAGAAGAGGATTTGGTATCGTCTGATTGTTTCATGAAGGATTTTGGGCACGATGTTTCTAAAACTGTTTTTTTTTAAGAACTGAAAATCTGGAATATTAATATAAATTTTACCACTTTAAGCCATTAGCTCATATGGGCCAAATTAAACGTATCCATGAACCATATTTGAACTGTGGTTCCCCAATTTGTGGCCTCTGTCCATACCCCATAAATATTGTCACTTGTCAAATGATGAATTCTTAATCCCAGTGAGGTTGTAAATTCCATGAAGGCAGGGTCACTTACCCTCGGCATCATCCAGCACAGTGCATCATATGGTGGGTGACTGGAAGGGGGTGTACAATGAGCAGGGACTCAGAAACAGATAGCCTCATTTGAATCCTTGCTACCCCATTTACTAGCTGTGTGACTTTGGGCCATCTTCACAATTTATTTGTTCTGTACTTTCCTCAACTGTTCAATGGAGATGATATTAATTATATCTATCTCACAAGGTTTTTTTGACAGTTAAATGAGTTCTTATTTATAAAGCACTTAAAATAATGCCTGGAGCAAAGTAAGACCCATAAATATATGTCTTTTAAATGTAAGTTAAATTAACATATGTAATTAATATCTTTTTATATAGAATTGAAGGATCTACTTATATTCCATTTTCATTCAATGATAGAAACTCAATTAGAAAATGAATCATTTTTCCTTATTTAGATAGAGAGTCAAAGGTATAAATATGTGACCCAAAATATTTCGGAAAGTATAAAACCTGACCATAAACTCCTAGGAGTTCCCATTGTGGCTCAGTGGAAACAAACCTGACTAGTATCCTTGAGGATGTGGATTCGATCCCTGGCCCCACTCAGTGTGTTAAGGATCTGGCATTGCTGTGAGCTGCAGGGTAGGTTGCATATGTGGCTCAGATCTGGCTGGTATTGCTGGGGCTGTGGCATAGTCCGGGAGCTGTAGCTCCAGTTCAACCCCTAGCCTGGGAACTTCCATATGCTGCAGGTATGACCATAAAAAGAAAAAAAAAATCCTGGAAAAAAACTAACAAAGTTACATGAAATATATTTTGCTTTTTAATATGAAGCCACAGGTGTGAATGCTTCTAAACAGCTGATGAACATCTGGGCCACTTAGTTCAGTGGTTTTTAAGGTTTTCCATTATTTATTCGTTATGTGCTAACCCATTAAACCATTTAGTGATTCCTCATAAATTAAAACAAACTGATTAATTGCCTCATGTTCTAATAAAATATATATTTTATTACAGAGGATTTTTATGCTCTTTTCCACATTTGAGTCACCCTAGTATACAGGCTACATGTAGATTTTCTGCATTTAGATAACTGGATACTGAGGTACAATTTAAGATGTGCTTCATATTATAAACAATGCTTTCTATTTGTTTCTATTACTTACAGAGGATTTATTTTCACCAATAGTGAAATAAGAAAAATGAATGCTTTTGCACTCTGGCACAGTGCTCAAGAAGAACTATAGTAGTAGATATTTAACTCTCACAATATTCCCATTTTTTTTTCAATTTTACCACTGAGGAAACTAAGATTTAGAAATGTTAGATAATGGAAAAGCTGACCAATTTCACAAAACTAAGAAATCCCACAAATGGGATTTGAATCCTCCTGGGTATGGCCAAAAGGGAAATGTTTGGGAACCTGTTTAACTCCATAAATTGTAGTTTTGGATTAATATAGGCAACATCAAGCCTCAGTGCAATCAATCAGAAATATGTACATTGAGTTTATAGTATATGCCAGGTGCTATTTCATTCTCTGACTCTTTTGTTATCTCTTTCTATGTGGTTGAAGTTAAGAGCGTTTTTATCTGTAACATACATGGAGCATTACTTCTACATAGAGGGCAGTGGTTCTCAAAGTGTGGTCCCTGGACTAGCAGCATCAGCAGTGTCTGTGAAATTGGTGGGAATGCAGATTCTGGGCTCTATTCCAAGCCTGCCAAATTGGAACCTCTGGGGTTGGGGCCCAGGAATCTGCATTTTAACAGGCCCCGAGGAGGATTCTGATGCAGGCTTAAGTTTGAGAACTTCCGGTAGAGTGCCAGAGAGCCCCAGCTAAGAATGATAGAGGTTTGCAAAGAAATAGAAGGATCCCCCCACATAAGGCCTTTAAAGTATTAGGTGTAACTTCCATAGAGACCTGGACATCAGCAAACAACCTGCAAACTTAGAGAAATGAGAAAATTATGAAAAGAGACCTGATTATCTGAGAGTGAGTGGTTTTCCCTGGTGATATCACAGAGGTAAATAGTGTCTTACCAAAGTGGCAACCCTACCAGGGGCATTATTTGATTTTTCTTCAGAAAGCTTCCGGTTATGGGCATGCCACCTAAAGTGCAATCCCATCCTAATCTGAAAAGCATATATCCCCTGTCCCTTACCAGCCACCCTTCCCCAACTCACAAAGTATTCATCTCTGAAAGCTATCACCCAGTCAGCCAAGTCTACCTGTATAGTAGCTGCTTCGATATATTCTTCTCTGCCTTGACTTCTCCTTTCCCTCCTGCCCTTCCTGAACCGTGGGGCTGAAACTATCAGAAACCATTCAGAGTTATACTTTAGCAATCACTTCTAGTTTTTCAAAGCAGTCACCAGGTCTCTGAGCCTCTGATGTCTTGTCTGCTTGAATGGATGGGTTTCCTCCCTGATCTCTTCCACATCTAAATTTGTCTGTTACCAAGGATCTATGACAGCAGACAAACAGTGAGCTTCTGTGAACTGGGGGACTCTGGCTGATGTGATCAGTTTAGTCACTGACTTGACTAATGGCAAAAACCAAGGGTAGATAGGCCTCCAGTGAGCCTACTATGTCCATGATCTAAGTTATAAACCAGATTCATTCCAAATATTTTCATGGTCACTGGGCTTCGGACAATCATTCCAAGAAGGGACAAAAGGGAAGAGCAAGAGAACATGAGATTGCTTTTTATTTGTCCATATTCTTACTTTGTACTTCCATGGTTTTATTTATATTCCAAACACAAAGAACGTCGTTTATTTGTATGTTTGGGGCAGACAGCTAGTTTTAAAAAATTAATCGCATCTTTTCTAGAGGAAGCAGGATGGTCAAGATGAACCACAGTGGCGCCTTGCAGCCTTAAGATGCCCGTTTTTAAAGCTTTATTTGGAATGTGGTGCATGATAATTGACAGACTTGACAAGCATTCTGGTTTCATGGGCTGCATGTCAGGATTCCTGCCCTATATTTCCATATCACCGAGCACTGCCAGTGTGTCCTTGAACTAATTTAAAATCTCCCTGGGTTTCAGGTTCCCCATCTTCATTGAAGGCCCCACATCATTTGCCTTGCGCTTGAGAGATGTTCCTAAGAATGCGGTACACTGTCCTACTGCCTTGAGAGATTTCTTATCTCTTTATCCACAGTGTTGATATCTATTTGCTTATCGTTTAAGAGAGAGCAGCTCACATTGTATATCTCGTCCCCCAAAATAACATGTGAATTGCATCAATCGGTGAAAAAAATTGACAACTAGTTGTTTTAGTGCCTGAAAGCCAGTTCCAGTTGATTATTTTTTCAGTTTTTCCAACTTTCTTCTTTTCATACATTATAGGTAAGAAAACAGCTTAAATTTGCTTAGGACTTTTTAAGGCCAGTATTTAAGGCTTTGAGGTTCTCTCTTGCCTCCCAAATTCTGTGAGTTTTAATTAATTCCCTGAGGGGGAGGAATGTACAGAATATCTGATAGTATTAGAGTCCAGTACCTCCAACAGATTTGTTGGATAAAGAATACCTTTAAAAATGACGTGTATTTTAAAAACAAAAATCCATTTAAAGTACTGCAGTAAGACAGAACAAAAGGCTCATCTTGCTGTAAGTATAAAGAAGCAAAATGTAATTGATAAAGATAATCTGATGGTTCCAGGTTATTTTAAATAGTTATTAAAAAGAAAATGTCTGAATTCAAAAGAGGTTCATTTTTTTTTTCCGCTCAGAGATTTGGAAAGAAACATCCCCTATTTGTAATCTTGTCCATATTAATTTTTACCACCGTGGTCAAAGAGCCCCACCAGGCTGAAAGTTGTGAAGAATTTTCTTTCTTTATTTGGATTGATCATAGAGGAATTAGCTCCCTCGGTGAGGCAATGTGAAAAGAAGCTAGTTTGGGGAAATAAGCAACATTCATAGGAAAGAGGAAGTTTGAAGCAAACATATGGCTGAAATGCTCTAGTCGATTTCAGATCAAGCTGAGAGACTTGAGATCCTTTGGTTCAGGGATCCAGTTCACTGCACATTCCTACTGTGCCTGACTACTAATTGCATCCTATGTTTGTCAATCAAATATTTGCAATTAACAAAAATATTCCCTTAAGAGACATATAACACTGCTGGCAAAGGATCTGGTGCTTTGCTAAGTAGAACTAGCTGCACACAGAAAATTAAAAAAAAATATATATATATATATATATATGGTATCAAAAATATTCTGTTGCTGATGACACCACTAGACACTCCCAGTCAAAACATTAACAAGCAGAATAGGTGGCATGGGGGCTTTTCAAAGGGATTTTGTTCAAAGAACAGAAACTTTGATCTCTGTGTCTCTGACCCCTCCTCCACCTCTGATTCTTCCATCTACAAGTGCGTATAGTGGTTTAATTTAACTCTGTGCATAATTTGCCTAAGGATAAAAGTTGATCCAGATTTTTTTAACTCCAGTTTTACAAATGCTCTACTTTCTCGCTCCCCCCTCCTCCCCACACACAGATTTCAAGAGGGAAGGCTGGAGAGGAAGGTGACTGGAATATTAAGAACTGTGTGATATTCGAGGAAACACTAATTTGTAAATTGGTAGAAATGCCAGTAATTTGTTGGGAATTGAAGACCTTCTGTATTCAAGAGTGAAGCTTGGCAGCTGTGCACTGTTGTTTTATAAATCAATATTACATCTGAAGGTGCTGTTTGAATGTTTGTGTCATTGGGGCTTGTCTCCAGCATAGTTCTGTGATAAGAAATGTTCAAACAAAACAAACACAGTCCCTTCCCGGTCCTTTAGGATAAAGTCCAAACATAATTCCACAACAGGGATATAACATTCAAATCAACTAAAGAACTTCTGTAATTATATAAAACCCCTCGACCACAGAAATGCTATTGAATTGGAGATGCTTTGCAGAATTCCCCAATACAAGACCATGTGGCTGTCAGATTAACAAAAGTCAAGAGGAGGTGAGACAATGCTCACCACTGCAAAAGGAGCTTCATGCATAATGAACGGAATATGCATGCCTGTTTAGGAAATTAAGGTGAATCCAAGGTGACTTAAGGTCACATGAGGAGTCACAACGGTCACTAACTGGAAAAGTGAGCATTAAAAATTAGTCATTTGGTTTAAATAAATTCATCTCAATCTTTATTAGGTACCATATAGGCTTAATCAAAAATAATTGCTTGAGTGAATTTTTCGGTGTCATCTGGTTATTATCGGGCTCTGAGCTTCTGTGATTCTGTGCTGTGATTCGGTTACTGCCGGAGAGTTCAAGCTGAGCTGCTTTTTGATTGTTGTCAAGTCTCCCTACCGTTTAAATACAGCCCACTTGCACAGTTAACGACTGGGGTGAGCCATGGAGAGGGAGGGGTGTTTAGAACAAATACATTAATTCATTTTTATAGATAAAACCTGATACATGATCAGCAGGGGGAAAATGACATGTTATTGTCATCTTACTTACCCAAGAACTATCAGTCTCATTCAGACTATGGAGAAAACAATCCATACCAGGGATTCTAAAAGACCAGAACCAAATAAATAAATAAATAAGACCAGAACCAAACTATGGGTGGGGCTGAATGCCTCAACTGTTCTGGTCCAGTGGTTTCCAAACTTTTCTTTTTATCACATCTGCCATCAGTAAAATATTTTTGAGTATGCACTTCCAATATGTCTACAACCAAATGACTAATTTGTGAAACACCCTTGGTTTGAGAGAGAGATGGAAGGTGATGCAGATGAGTGTGTGTGTGAAAAATCCTAGGGGAATCTTAGTGGTGGGGAAAGAAAGGAAAAATAACTTGACTTGGGCAGAGAACCCTGGCTCTGCCATTTGCGAATTGTGCAACTTTGAAGCTCAAGTTTGAGGGACTAGGTAGAATTCACTTTGTCCTTTAACTCAACAACTTTTCTGTAAAATAGGGATAATAAAGCCTAGTTTTCAGTAATTTGAGCATCAAGAATAATTTATATAAAGCAGTGCACGAGTGTTTTGTAGCAGTTGCTCAATAAACAGTGGTCACTACTACTATAATAGAGCTGGAGGAGATGACAAATTTTAGGCTTTTCCAAGAATATCCATTCTGTCTTCAACTGAAAAGAATAATAATTTCGGTAATCAGGAGAACATTTTTCTTTTAGAATTTAAAGTCTTTTCATTGCATTGCAGTTTCATTAATCCTCACAATGAATTTGAAAGATAGCCAGGACAACTGTAAGCGCCCCCATTTTAAAGGTCTAGAATGCTTGATGAATCATGGTCCTATAGCAGTGAACCTGGGAATTGAACTCTGGACTCCTGGTTTCTGGACCAGAGGTGGGAAGGAAGCAGACATATTTGGTACATACTACTTTTTATCAAATAATACAACCAAATAGCTGTGTGTTTATATATACACATATATATGTATATACACATATATATGTATATACACAGACACACATATATTGGTTTAAAGAATTTTTTTCATCTTTGCAATTGGCTCTGTTTAGTCCAGCCTTTCCTCTATCTCTCTTCTCTCCATCATCTGGCAAATTCTTTGATAAAATAATTAATAGCACAACATGATGAATTGAAGAAATGGATAAAGCATCTGTTACATGTGTTCTCACTAAAACTTTGCTTTGGCTGTTATTTTGAGACATAATAAGCAGTAAATATCTCTATCTTTCATTAAACATGTTTTTGTTTCCTTTCCATCAACTTAAAAGTTGAATGATGGTTACAAAAAAAAAAAATTAAATTTTAAAAGGGGAAGGGGAAAAAAACCCAAAGACATAAAATCAAACTAAAAGCAAGTTTCACATCTACCAAATGCCACCTTTAGCTCTCCTATCTAACAAATTATGCTGCAAAAAATGCAGGGCATTTAAGAAATATTGACTGATATCCTTGCTGTTTCCAGACAGGACAGAAAGACTGCTGTATGTTGTCTTGATTCTGGTGTCTGCACTGGGTTGAATAGTGCTCCCCAAAACTCATGTCTACTAGAACCTCAGAATATGACCTTGTTTGGAAATAGGGTCTTTGTAGGTATAATTAGTTAACGTGAGATATTCTGGATTAGAGTGTGCCCTAAGTGCAATATGACTGGTGTCCTTATAAGAAGAGGAGAGAACACCCAGATCCAGAGACACACACAGAGAATACAACCATGTGAAGATGGAGGTGGGAATGATGTAGATACAAGATAAGGAATGCTAAGGGTTTCCAGCAACTATGAGAAGCTAGAAAATGCAAAAAAAGCGTTCTTCCCTAGAGATTTTGGAGGAAGCTATTCCTGCTTACCCCTTGATTTAGGACTTCTGGCCCCTAGAACTCTGAGATAATAAACTTTTGTTGTTTTAGCCATTTAGTTTGTCATAATCTGTTACTACAGACCCAAGTAACTTATGTGCTTAACTGTACTATGTTAAAGTTGTTGAAATAAATCATGAGTACTAGCTTTGTGTCTCTTCTTAGTGGTTATATTCATTCCTTAAGAAAACTGTCCCCACGCAGTTTGATAAGAACCATATTAGCATGCAACCAAGAGCTGGGGTCATTTCTGTTTTTGCTTTCATATAGAAAATATGAACTAACCTCAAATAACTTGAATTGATTGACACCCCCCCACAGTTAAAAAAATTAATTAACAGTTTTGTTTCAAAATGAGAAATTATGAAATACCAGTTTTCAACAGTAACTACAACCTTTGGATTTTAGATTTGTGTGCTAATACTTTTTGTACAGTGATTGAAATAGAATTTTATGGCCCAGTCTCGTTGGCTAAATGTTAACTTGTACTCACAAATCTCAAAGTTTTTCATTTTAGGATGAAAAACTGATTTAGGGTTCTTGCAAGAGTTTCTCTACTTACACCTCCTAAGTTTGAACCTAGGTCTGACCAAGTTTTGTTCCCAAATTGAACCCTGTTATAAGTTCTTAAACACATGCCTCTGTAATATCCATAACTTTCTCCCCACTTTTGAGTGCAAATGCCTGAGGTGAAGGGGAAGAATCTAAAGCTAGCTTCAGTTTAAGATATATATGTATATATACACATACATACACATATACATACACACACACATATATGTAGACATTGAGCTATTTTTTTTAAAAGTAAACCATTTTCTGTAGAACAGATCCTGAAAATCTTCATGCCTTCTAACATTCTTCATGTAGCATCTTAGTTCACAATGAAGCCTCTTTCCTGACATCCTTTTCTAAAAGGATGATAAAGTCTTGTGTACGAAGCTACAGTTTTGCTCTCTTTGCCTTTAGATTGTTTGCCAGGAAGCCAGATTTACCAGCTTTAATTCCGTAGTCCTTAGAATTTGCTGAAGGTCTTCTCCAGCCCACCCTGAATGCACTATTCCTAAAGATTAAGCAGGGAGTGAAAAGAGTTAACATAGCTATCATCTTTTGAATGTTTACTATTTGCCAGACACTATCTAAGCTCTCTAGGTATTTATCTCATTTATTTCTCATCTTAGAGCAAGGCATTAGCATCTCCCTTTACAGATGAGACAGCTGAGGCTCAGAGAGGTAAAGTGACTTGGCAAACAGGAGCTCAAAACTGAGAGGCTGGGGCAGAATTAGGAATTGGCTTTTTCTGAAACTCGTAGGCTGTCAGTTTTTCTGTTTTGCTTCCTGTGTGCAGCTATAGAATCCCAGAAGGTGATTAATAGATTAACTAGGGAAAATTTTAAATAGTCAAAAATTAAAATACCACATGCAAATATAGGCATACCTCATTTTACTGCACTTTGCTTTATTGTGCTTTGAAGATATTGTGGTTTTTACAATTTTGTGGCAACCCTGCATCGAGCAAGGCTATTGGTCCCATTTTTCCAATGACATTTGCTCACTTCATGACTGTGTCACATTTTGTAATTCTTGTAATATTTCAAACTTTTTTCCATTACTATTATGTTTGCTATGGTGATTTGTGATCAGTGATCTTTGATGTTACTGCTATGACTTGCTGAAGGCTCAGATGATAGTATTTTTTAGCAATATTTTTTTTAAAATTAAGGTATGTACCATGTTTTGTGTAATGCTTTTGCACACTTAATACACTACAATATAGTGTGAGCATAACTTTTTGTGCACCAGGAAACCAAAAAAATTGATATGATTCACTTTATTGTGATATTTGTTTCGTTGTGGTGGTCTGGAACCAAACTTGCAATGTCTCCAAGGTATGCCAGTATTGCATAGGTGATAAATTGGATGATATGATGTATTTTAAAGTTTTTAACAGGAAATTTAAAGTTATTTTATCTAATTAAAATGTTAGATAATAATCTTAATATTTCCAGTTTGACCTTGTCAATTTTTTTCAATTTTGATGTTAAACTGTTAAAACTGTTAAAATTAACCACAGATTTGAGATAATCTCTGAGATCTATTTATATCTAAACTTCTATGATTCTATATGCAGGCACTTGGGAATTTATGGTTATTCTTATAATTTGGATAGACATTGTTACTATAGGATATTTGATACAACTTTCAGCATTATACATTAGGTTACTTTCTGGATCAGGAGCCTGATGTCCAGTTGATCATAGACATAGACATGACCACAAATACAACATTTAATCAATCATAATTAATATTCTTCACAGTATGAAACTTTTAAAATAATATCTAAATTAATTGAAAACAGTAGAGTCAAGTTAAATCATATTAATTTCATCTCAGTCATATAGTTAGCCTGAGTAGATACTCTGCATGCTGAAAGCTGGGGAATCCTTGGAAACCTTTGGGTAATGGCTGCTTAGGGCCAGGAGCCAGACCTAAAGAGAGGTTGACAGGCTGGGGGAACCTCAAAAGTCCATGGTTAGGAAAGCTAGCCCAGTGTGCTGATGCGCATTTGGAAATCCACTGACCAAGACATACCAGTGCTCCCTGACAGCCGTGTTTGGTCAGAGGAAACATGCTGAATATATTTGGCAGTGTATAGTATATATGATAGATGTGAGTCAGATGCTTCACAGTATGGGATGTCTTTAAAGGCAAAAATATGCGAAAAATATCAGTCTTGCAAAGAGCTTTAGATCTACTGAGAATCCTATCTGAAGATCAACTGAGGCCACTAGAGTAGTAAAGAGTCCTGGGGCTAGCCTTTGGCATGATATCTCAGTTATCCCTGGCTGCAGTGATAATGTGTAACAACCCCAAGACCTTCACGGCATGGAGTGATATTTCTGTAGCTTACTATGTGTGAGACCTGGATAGGGCATGGCTGATTTTATTGCATTCATCTGTGATCTGCAGAGATCCATGAGTCAGCTAGATAGTTCTTCTGACTTTGGATGAGCTTCCTCACATGTCCAAGGGAAGGCTGGCTGTTGACTAGTCTAGGATCTCCTCAGCATGAATGTCTGGAGCTTCATGATTGTGTTTCATATGTCTCTCATCCTCCAGCAGAATGGCAGATATGTTCTCCTGTTGATGATAGAGGGAAAGAATAAGCATGTCCAATGTTAATAAGCTTTTTCTTATATTTTTTTCTAGGAGTTTTTATGGTATCAAGACTTACGTTCAAGTCTGTAATCCATTTCAAGCTAATTTCAGGGAGTGGTTTAAGAAAAGAGTCCAGTTTCATTATTTTGTACGTGGATATCCAATTTTCCCAACACCATTTATTGAAGTCTGTCCTTTCCCCTTTGTCCATTCTTGGAGTCCCTGTCAAAAATGAATTGACTGTACCTGCATGGGTTTATTTCTGGGCTCTCTATTCTATGTGCCCTTTTAAACAGCAGTACCATACTATTTTGATCACTGTCACTTTGTGATATACTTTGATGTCAGAAAATGTGATGCCTCCAGCTTTGGTCCTTTTTTTCAGAATTGTTTTATTTGGAAACTTATGTGGTTCCATATGAATTTTAGAATTTTTTTTTTCTATTTCTGTGAAAATTCTGTTGGATTTTTTTGATACAGAGTGCATTGAATCTGGATTATCACTTTAGGTAGTATGGACATTTTTATAATATTAATTCTTCCAATCCATGGGACATTTTCCCCATTATTTGTGTCTTTCTCAATTTCTTTTATCAATGTCTTATAGTTTTCAGTGTGCAGGTCTTATACCTCCTTAGCTAAATTTTGATTTCTTGGATACAAAAAAAGCACAGCAACTAAAGCTAAAATAAGTAAGTGACTATATCAAAAAAAGGAAAAAAATCAATAAATTGATAAGGCAACCTACTGAATAGGAGAAAATATCTGCAAACCATTAATCTGCTAAGAAGTTATTATCCAAACATATAATGACCTCATACAACTCAATAGCAAAAAAGCAAATAATCAAATTAAAAATGGGCAAAGAAACTGAATAGACATTTTCCCAAAGAAGACATACAAATGGCCAATAGTTACATAAAAGGAGCTAACCATTAGGGAAATGCAAACAAAACCATCTTACCTCACACTTACTAGGATAGCTATTGTCAAAAAGATAAGAGAGAACACATTTTTGTAAGCATGTAGAGAAAAGGAAACCCTTATATACTATTGGTGGGGATGTACATTGGTACAACCATTATGGAAAAGAGAACAGAAGTTCCTCAAAAAATTTAAAATATAACTAACGTATGATTCAGAAATTCCAACTCCTGGAATTGGAATTGTATATATGCAAGGAATTGAAAAAAAGAAAAAGAAATCAAAGAGATATATGTACTTACATTATTCACAATACCCAAGATATATAATAGAATATTATAAAGACATAACAAGAAGAAAATCCTACCTTTGGTGGGAACATGAATGAGCCTGGAGGGCATTATTGTAAATGAAATAAGCCAGACAGAAAGACAAATGCTGTGTGGTATCACTTATATTGTGGAATCTAAAAAAAAAATTTTTAAGCCAATTTCATACAGCAATAGAACAGTGGTTACATAGAAATAGAGGGAAGACAGAATGGGGAGTTCTAGGTCAAAGGGCACAAACTTCGAATTACGGGAAGAATAAGTTCTGAGGGTCTAATGTGCAGCATGGTGACTATTGTTACTAATATAGTACTCTACTTGAAAGTTGCTAAGAGTATATCTCAGGCATTCTCACCTCACACATAAGAGTTAAGTATGTGAGATGATGGATGTGTGTATTATTTTGATTTTGATAATAATATCATAATGTATATGCATATCAAATCATCATATTGATGTATGTACAATTATAATTTTTAAATTATTCCTCACTAAATTGGGGGAAGAAAGAATGAGAAAGTCCAATCCCACAAGCTTTCTTAAACCTCTGTTTGCTTTTTATTTGTGATTATCCCTTTGGACAAAGAAGTCATATGGCCGGACTCAGGCAGTGTTGGAGACTACACCAAGGTCACATAGAAAGGTCATGGGTGCAGGGATGAGTAAATTATGGAGTAATTAATCAGCCATTGGAAGTTTTTCACAAGCAGAAGCACTTTAAGGAACTCAGTCTTGGTATTACTCATTTTAGAATCTCAGACCCTGTAATGCAGGCTTAATAAGTGCCCCTTTATCCACAAATGAATGAATAAATGAATGAATGAACAACAGCCCTACTCTGAAGTAGGCTGGGCCACCTTACTACTTTCTGGAGGAAAATCTTCTTACTTTAATCAATAAACACAAGGAAGAATAACCATGTTCTATTCCTAGCCAGATTTTTTCTTTGAGAAAAGTACCTATTCTTAATAAGAAGCATGATTCCTGAGCACTATTTATTTAGAATAAGATGGAAACACCCCTAACAAAACAGTACAGGAATTTTCAGGGGAAGATAGCAGATCAAATTATGTTGAACCCAGTGTCTAGCCTCAGCCTGATGCTTCACCAGATTAGCTCTGCCGCTGTCAGGCAATTATATGGGACTCATAACACATCTTCAGTTCTGTGCTCATTTTCATAATAAACCTCTGGTTTCATTTCTCTAGCACTGTTTTCTCTAAGATTTACCATTTAAGAATAACAAACACTAAATAGAACAAGTATTTCTGCTGAGTTAAAGCTCAGCCACTCAGCTCACATTTTCATGGTTCTATCTCAGTGTCTATAGCTTCCCACCTAAAATCTATATTTCTTTCCAACAGTAGTTATAGCATCTGTCTGGCTCTAGCCTAATCCTATATTTTTTAGCAGCACGGAAGGAAGGTGGGAATAGAAGTAGTCTGTAAATTTGGCTAGAAATTTGTCTTTCAGTACGTTGTCTCTGTAGAAACAAAAAGAGTATTTTGAGCCTGCTGCAAAACACAGTTATGATGGTTTTAAAAGAAGCCACAAAGTCGTGTTCTACTTGGAGATACATGCCATAGAGCTAATGAAAGAAATCTGAAGTTTTGACCTTTAAAAAAAAAGTATTATTATATTAACATCTTTCCAAGAACGAGGTGGCTTAGGTCACGCTAATCTTAGAGCTTCAGCACCAGAGAAGAGATGGAAACCCCTCTTCCCTGCCAAGTTGTGCTTAAAGTTCTGATCCTTGGGAGTCAGCAGTCGTGTGTGATAAATAGCAATCAGCTGCTTTACTCTGGGCCCTGTAGCCTGCCCATGGGCTCTAATGCCGCCCACAGAGCTGCTTTGGAGGCAAATGATGCATTTTTAAATAGCACATTAATATTAAAAAGAGTTCAGTGAGCAGATCAAGGACAAAGCCATTCATTCCTTCATAGGAATTTAAGCCTCATGTAAAACACATGTCGCTTCCTCATATGTGTCAGGTTGCCCTGGCCTCTTAAAACACAGATTCCACCCACATGCATGGAGAGTCACACATGTGGTAACATGGAATGGTGTGACCTTGCCTTGAAAACAAAGACGGGTGTCTGGCAGTGAGTGAACAATGTTGGAAGGAATATCCATAGAAAGAAAATATTTATTTTGTTTAAGTAAATACATTAGCACTTTTCCTCATAGGCCATTTTGTCATCATAAACAAGGCTTCTGTTGCTTTAATTTCACTGCTTCTTTTCTCTTAGATAAGTGGAGGGGAAAAAAAGGATCTGTACATTTCCTTCAACCTCCTTTCCATCTTCCTTTACAATCTTCTCAGAATCTGTTCTTCCTTGACTATGGTTCAGAAACAAGGTGGACTCTAGCTTCAGTCTCACCTTTTGATGTCTTAGGTAAAATCCCTCAGGATCTATAAAATGTCCCTAGTGCCCTTGAGTTGGGTGGCACTGGCCTATCAAAGAGTGATGATTTTCTGCCAATAGGCAGTGTATCTCATCCCTTTGTGTTTTTTGATGGAATAAATACGAAAAAAAAGTTACATGTATAAGTCTTGTATATTTTAAAAAATCTATGCAAGCTAGATATAAATAACTATTACCAGATATCCTCTCTCTGTTGATTCAGGGAATATGGGAAGGAAAGGTAAGTAAGGGGATCAGATACAGAGAGAGGCTGCCACAGGTGAGGTTGTCCAAAAGGAGATCCAGAACAAAGTTTGGTTGTAAGGCATTTGTTAGGAATCAAAGAAGTGTGGAGGAGGGGAAGCAGGGTTGGGCAGAGAAAGAAGTCTTAACTATTGTACAGATCTAACAAATCCATGGCCCTCCAGGAATGAACTCTGGAAAGGAACTTGCTGTCTCTGTCTCTACTCTGGGCCAAGATGGCCAGGTCTTGGTGCCCTCACCTCACTCAGTCACTCACGTGAGTTGCCACCAGAGGGGCAGGACATCCAGTGATGTCAGCTGAGCAGGTGCTGAAGGAGCCCAGAGGCAGAGGCAGTCTGCCCACTGCACTCCCTGGGTGGTCAGTAAGTCCTTCCTTAAAGGGCCACCTGGGCAGCTCCTCTCTAGACACAGGAGCATGCACATATAGAATAAAGACCATCTGAGGACACAATAAAGAGGCAGCCATCTACAAGCCAAGAAGAGAGACCTCAGAAGAAAACACCTGCCAACACCTTCATCTTGGACTTCCAGCCTCCAGAACTGTGGGAAAATAGATTTCTGTTAGTCAAGGCACCCAGTCTGTGGATTTTGTTTTCATAGCCTTACAGTCTTCTACCTCCAGGGTGGTATGATATAGATAGTGTGTTACAGTGAAAGCTGACCCACAGACCAGTGAAAAATTTATCAGCAAGTAGGCAAAAGAATATAATGTGTGTTATAAGCTGAAGAAATATGGGCTCCTTTAAATTGTTGCTTGAAAGGATGATGAGAAGTAGATGAGACATCTCTTGGTTGCCAGGATTCAGCTGTATTTCTGGTTGGATGCAAACAACAAAAATCATCCAGTCAGATACTGTTGTACAGACTGGTTTCGAATTCTAAGCTTGGTGCCCCATTGCAGTGGTTGAAAGCATTAGAATTGGCTAGAGTCTACACTCTGTTCATGAAAGAGTAAAAGTTCTGTAAAGTGTGGAGTTCGCATCGTGGCTCAATGGTTAACGAATCCGACTAGGAACCATGAGGTTGCGGGTTCGATCCCTGGCCTTGATCAGTGGGTTAACGATCCGGCGTTGCCGTGAGCTGTGGTGTAGGTTGCAGACATGGCTCAGATCCCACCTTGCTGTGGCTCTGGCGTAGGCCAGCGGCTACAGCTCCAATTTGACCCCTAGCCTGAGAACCTCCATGTGTGGCGGAAGCGGCCCAAGAAATGGCAAAAAGACAAAAAGACAAGACAAAAAAAAAAAAAAGTTCTGTAAAGTGTTTCTAGGCAATCCATGTATCTTGAACACAATTTTTAACATTATTATGCTGACTAATTGTACTTATGGAGTGATTAAAGATAAAGTTACTGATGTATAGCCATTTTTAGACATGAATTTCTAATTTGAATATTTCAAATTTTGACTCAGCATCTGATTTTGTCATAAAAATGTTAACAAATAGTACTGA
The DNA here is from genome assembly GCF_016906955.1 of Phacochoerus africanus. Taxonomy (NCBI): domain Eukaryota; kingdom Metazoa; phylum Chordata; class Mammalia; order Artiodactyla; family Suidae; genus Phacochoerus; species Phacochoerus africanus. Next base: position 86,836,283 of record NC_062548.1, read on the forward strand.
AGACATAGAGTAAAACTGACAGATCCACATATAACATGTTATATAGCTTATGATGAAATGCAATTTATTTAATGTTTTAAAAAATATTTAAAAATTGACATATTTTCAAACTGAGAGAAATATTACAACAGTAATACAAAAAACTCCTATATACCCATACTCCTGAATGTGATATTGTCTTTCCTCTCCATCTCTTTGTCTTTGTCTCTCTCTTCCTACCCCCTGAAATACTTCATAATGTATTTCTGAAAATAAGACATTTTCTGTGTAACCACAACAAAATAATGAAAATTGGGAAATTGATGTTAACAACTGATGATTCTTAATCCCATCATTCCTTAGAAAGTTGTTAGTTGGCTTTCTTTTACTGCAAGGGAGAGCTTTCCATTCCTCCCTATATATCTATAAACTTAGGAATTCTTATTCTATACAGTAAGTTGTATTATCTTACTGTCTTTATTTATTTTGATATTCAAATTAATCCCAAAGTTGGCCCATCCAAGTCCCCTTCAGAACAGTTCTTTTGTTCTTTTAACATGTCCTCATCATACTTTCATCAATATTTTTCCTTTTTACAGAGGATATTCTAGACTCATCTTACAAATAGACACACACACACTCACAAACATATATGTATGCATTTCCACATCTATATGTTGATGAATATTAAATTTCAAACAATAAAATTGGCCACTCGCCTGGAGCAACAAAGGCAGAGTCCTAAATGTTCTCTAAAGCCTGATAAATCCCAACCAGCCTTTTCTCAGTTGTTACCATCATGTCACTTTTATCTTTGCATATGAAAAGCTCCTGTTTCTCTGTTCTTTCTTTACAAACCTTGTAGTACCATTTGTGCCCAATATTAACAGAAAAACTAATTAGTCCTCAAATGTTCCTTTCAAGTGGTTGGTGTAAATGGGAAGGAGGTGGTTTTTTTCTCTCAAATGTTAGAATCCTTCTAATAAAACAAGTGAAAGATGAGTTGGAAGGGTAGCAGTTGTATAAGTGTCCAGAGAAAAATTGAACATTCACCTTCTGATGTTATTATCTGATATATGTTATCATCTGGTTTACACATAATGAAATGGAGAGGCTAACTTGTTCAAAGTTCCTCTGCTAGCTAGTAAGTATATCTCAAACTCGAACTCAGTGCATTGATATTTTGACCCAGCAATGCTCAACATGAGATCAATTCGAGAGATTGCCAAGAAGTATTTAGAGGGTCCATAAGATAAAAACTGTTATTATGATAAGATTTTTTTTTTGGCCTTTTCACTCTCATTCTCTAATAATTGCACAGTGGAATTTCCATAGACTACATGAGGAGTGATGGTGATGTCATCACTGATGATAAATTGGTGTGAGTTTTAATAGAGAGATAGTCCATGTTCATGGATAGGAAGACTCAGTATTTTCAAGATGTTAATTTTTCCCAACTTGATCTATAGATCTAGAGCCATCACAATTAAAATCTCAGCAAGTTATTTTGTGAATAGACAAATTGATTCTGAAGTTTATTTGGAGGGCAAGGGAGCCAGAATAGCCAGCTCAGTATTAAAGGAGAACAAAATTGGAGAATCAACATTACCCTCAAGACTTACTATAAAGCCACAGTAATCCAGACAGTGATATTGGTGAAAGAATAGATAAATAGATTAATGGTACAGAACGATTGCCCAGAAATAGACTAATATAAGTAGAGTCTATTAAACTTTGACAAAGGAGCAAAGTCAGTACAATGGAGCAATGATTGTCTTTTCTACAAATGATATTGGACCAATTGGACATCTATATGCGAAAAAATAAATCTAGACACAGATCTTAGGTCCTTCACAAAAATTAACTCAAAATGGATCACAGACCTAAATGTAAACTATGAAACTATAAGACTCCAAGAAGATAACATAGGAGAAAACCTGAATGACTTTGGATATGACAGCTACTTCTTAGATACCAAAGACACAATCCATTAAAAATAAGTGATGTTGGATTTCATTAAATTTAACAACCTCTGCTCTGAAAAAGGCAGTATCAAGATAGTGAGGGTAAAAAGCCATAGTTTGAGAAAAAATATTTGTAAAAGACATCCGATAAAGGACTGTTATCCAAAATACACAAAGAACTCTTAAAACTCAATAAGAGTCTGTTTAAAAAATGGGCTAAACACATCAGCAAAGAAGATGTTCAGATGGAAAATAAGCATTTGCAAAGATGTTCTAAGTTGTCATCAGGGAAATGCAAATTAAAACTATAGTGGGATAATATCACTCTCCTATTAGAGTAACCAAAATCTGAAACACTAACACACCAAGTGCTGATAAGATGTAGTGCAAGAGGAACGCTCACTCATTGCTGGTGGGAGTGCAAAATGTAAGATTGTCAGGTTTTTTTAAAAAACAAAAACAAAAACAGAGTTCCTGTTGTGGCACAGCAGAAGTGAACCTGACTAGTATCCATGAGGATGCAGGTTCAATCCTTCGCCTTGCTCAGTGGATCAGGGAGCCAGCTTTGCCATGAGTGGTGGTGTAGGTCACAGATGTGGCTCAGATCCTGTTGGTGTGGCTGTGGTCTAAGCAGGCAGTTGTAGCTCCAATTTTACCCCTAGCCTGGTAACTTCCATATACTGTGGGTATGGCACTAAAAAGACAAAAAAAAAAAGTGAAAAACCAAATTTTAACCATATGATCTAGCAGTTATGCTCCTTGGCATTTACTCAAAGAAATTGAAAACATGTCCACACAAAAACATGCACATAGATGTTATAGCAGCTTTATTCATAACTGCCAAAACTTGGAAGCAACCAAGATGTCCATCAGTAGGTGAATGGATAAACTACAGTACATCCAGACAATCAAATGTTATTCGGGGCTAAAAAGAAATGAGCTATCAAGTCATGAAAATATATAGAGGAAACTTAGGTGCTTATAACTGAGTGAAAGAAGCCTATCTGAAAAGGCTACACATTGTATGATTCCAGCTGTATAACATTCTGGAGAATAAAGGGGGTGGAGGGGTGAATAGATGGAACATGAAGCTCTTTATTATACATTTGTCTAAACCCATAGAATGTACAACACCAAGGTAAACCGTGGACTCTGGGTGATTTCAATATGTCAATGTTAATTACTATAACAAGTGTACCACTCTGGTGGGAGATGTTTATAATGGGGGAGGTGATGCATGTGTGAGAGCAGCAGGAAATGCCTTTTCTCCTAATTTTGCTGTGAACCTAAAACCACTCTAAAAAATAGTTTACTTTAAAAAGTGTGTTTTCTCTTTTTTTCTCTCTTTACTCTGTTCTCTTCCTAACCATCTTTGTTTAGACTAGTTATAGTGTTGGTGAACCTTAATGTAATCCAAGATATCATCATTTTGAAATCTATAAATTAATTTTCTTGGGAAATCTCTTTCTGATTTTCTGAAAATACAACAATAAGGTCTTGTTTTGCAATAATATACACTTAAAGTTCCCTGTTCTACTTATTGATAAATATGAAGATACATAAATATAGCTGTGGATATATACATATATACATGCCTGCATATGCATTTGTGCGTGAATATGTAAATCACACAAACAATAGTTCTGTGAGGTCCTCAGTAATTTTTAAGAACATAAAGGAGTCCTGAGACCAAAAATTTTAATAACCACGGCTCTAGGCAATATCTTTTTAGGACACAAACAGCAACTTTATTTCCAACTTTGTATTTTCTTCCCTTTACCTCTGCCAAAATCAAAAAGCTAAGCTTTGATTTAGGATTAAATTGTTCTGGAATGAAAGTAGGACTCTGAGGAGGAAAAAAAATCAAAGGGAAAGAATAACAATATCTAGGGGTAGAATCAACATGATGAAGGGAAGGCTAGTTAAACTAATACTAGTCTGCTAGTGATAGACTGTGTAGCTATGTGATACACTTCCTTTTGCTTCAAGCTGCTAGTTCTCACTTCCTTATGTTCAGGACAGGGAAGCACCCTCACCCATAGGGTTGCCATGCTACTGGAAGGGTAATCCAGTGCTCAATACTTCCTCACCTGTTTTGCCAGGAGGCAAATGAGCCTTTCTTACTCCTATTGTGCGATCAAATGGTGTTCATAAGCCAAGAAACTCTGCAGGTGTTTCAACAAAGTGGCAGCATTTGTAAGATGGCACTGCAAGGTGTTAGGAGGCAGCTAAATGGCCAACTGCATGCAGTGTAACTGTCTGATAATGAGCAGAAGAGAAGAGGTTTTGCCTTCAGCCAAACTTTGTGAATCTTAGCTTTGGGACCAATATCCTGAAGTATCATCCTGTCCATCGAAGCTCAGTGCATTTTAGACAGTAAAGGGCCCAACACTAACCCATTGTTTTGAATTAAGTTTATGAGACGCAGACAAATCAAGTTAAGTTCCCTTTCATCTTCCTTTGAATTAAGCACTTTCTCTCCTTCCCCCCCGCCCCAGTTCATATTAAGAGAGAATGTACTTGGCCTAAAGTCATTTCCCCAAGTACCAAACATTTGCAAATACTTTTAGACATAGGCAAAAGACAAATCACAGTGGTTTTAGCTCAGCTGCATCTGCTATCACCATAGCTGTGAAGCAAATACACCACCAGTGGCTGTCCAACTTTTCAAATAATAGGTGATTTTGCATATTTTCTTCCTTTCTTCCCATTCCAAAATATTCAATAAATAGAAAAGTTCTCTTTACTTGACCATGTTCAATATCCAGCCTTGGCTTCCAAAACTGCTGGTGAGTTGGGGCACAAGTCGCAGAGTGGCTGCAGAATTCCTAGGAACATTGAATTCAAGGTGGTCTGAATGACCAGCACATGCCAGCCTGGGCTGGAAGCCAGAGTCAGTTCAGTTCCATCTCACCACTTCTCCTCAAGCTCCAGACTTATCCTGTGTCCTGGAATATTTACTTCCCCAAACAGGCCACATCCATATAATCATATTTCTGGAAATATACAGAGAGGTAAGAAGGGTTCATGAAGGGAATTGGCTGATGGATGAGACAAAAGTGATTTAAAGTCTATCCTTTGAGTTAAATGCTAATGTCATTTTAGCCAATTCATCTATATAAATTTATTGTATTTGTGAAATACCAAGATTTTCATTCATTTCTTTCCTCTGTACTTATAGGACCCTGCCTTCAGGGCTGAAATTGAAAAGGTATTTATATTTGGTGAGAATGGCCCCAGAGGCTCTGCTAAATCCCTAGAAGCTGCTTCAGAGTGAAAGATCTGTGACTGGTAATGCCCAGGCTAAGTTCCTATTTATTCCATCTTCTCCCCATTGAGCAGTGTTCAAAGCCAACGTAAGTCAAACATATTTTAGAAACCCTCACAAGCTTCATCTGCGCTTGGCATTGCAAACGAGGGGTAATTCCAGTTATCACATACCTGGTAGCTCATAGACATGCAAGCCATGACAGATTACAGACTTAGGAGTGAAATATTTTTAAAGGCTTCAGATGTTCACCACCAGTGTCTTCTATTAAAGGGGTGAGTGGGGTTGAGGATGCTTATTTTCACCTTTAAGTATCAACTTCTCTTCATCAGTGCTAGGAAACACCTTGTCATTTCTCATTTCTTGATGAACTAACCACAGCAAATGAGTCTACCGTATTTGTTAGCGTAAAATCTTTAAGAGTAGGAAGTATGGCTAGGAGGAGTAGTAGTAATTGTATTAGAAACATTTATTGGCAGAAACTGCCAGAAGCCATTCCCAGCCCCTTTCCCTTACTACTGCTCACTCTAAAGGTGAGGAAGCCAGGCATTTCCCTTCCCTAGTCTTCTGTGCAGTGAGGGGCTGCCCATGACCCATGAAGAAAGTCTTCTGGGAAGTTAGCCCCTAACTTCTGGGAAGTTAGCCCCTCTTTTCTTCCTTCATAGAAAGGACAATGGACAATGAGACTTATGTGAAACTTTCCCCTTCTGCTGCCTTAAATGTTAAGATGCTGGCCCGAAGTAGAGCAGCTACACTGTGACCATGAAGGAAAAAATCAAGGAAATGACGGCATAAACAAATATAACCTGGTCCAGCCATAAAAACAATGCCAGTTACTGCAAAACTCTGCCTCCATCATTACCTGAGAAAATCAAATTTCGTCTCATGTATCTGGTGGCCATCCTGAGCTTAGCTTTCTTATCTGTGATATGGGGGTACGTACTTTGCAGGGGTGACTGGAAATTCTCCCTTTTAAGTCTGAGAATCCCATTGTAAACTATAAAATTCTACATGAATGTAGGAAAGGCATTGTTTGCAGAGGGTGGTAGATTGGATCATTCATATTTTTAAATCCCTATTCATATATGTTAATTGTGTGTCTAATATTCACTGAGTAATCCTCTAGTTTTTGAAAGTGCACAAAGGACTCAGTCCTTAAGGAGTTTACAATTTATTAAGTGACTCCTTCATGAAGTCATCCAATTCCTGATAGGACACCACAGAGAATAAAACAAAGAATTATTAAACTATTAATTGCTAAATTACAAGATACTAAGTGCTAGTTCTACATAAATTTGAATAATAATCTTTAAGATATATTAAGTGCTTACTGTGTTCCAAGCAGTCTTCTAAATATTTTACATGAAATGAGTAATTGAATCCTAGGATAACCCTGTGAATAAATATATTACCTTCCACATTTTTCTCTTTGTGAAAGTGAAGTGCAGTGGAGTTACAGGCGTTGACTAAATTCGCAGATGTTAAGTGGCAGAGCTAGGGTTGAATCCAGGCACTGTGGCTCAGATCCACTGCTCTCCTGGAAAGATGGAAATATCAGACCACTTGTTTATAACCTCTGCTCTGTGGCTTACCTAGTTTTGTGACCTAGGACGCAGTACTTATAAGTCTGTTATCTTGGAGATGAAAAGAATAGATACTAATTGGGCTGTTTTGAAGATTAAATCAATAGTGTATATAAAGCTCCTTGTGAAGTAACTGATCCCCTAATAGAGCCTTGTAAACGGGTTCTACTACTGGACTCATTGGGGGGTTTGGAAGCCTCAACATCCCTTCTATTATGGGCAAGGAGAGGAAGATATCCCTTGAAAATGTGTTAGAGCTCTTGGAATTCAAGTTCCACTCAGAAAATTGTCAAATATTTTTAGAAAAATTATATTTCCTGGTCATTGTTTCAAAATTGCCAAGGTAAAAGTTCTGCCATCTCTCATAAGACAACATTTCTTGGAGTTCCCATTGCAGCTCAGTGGTTAACGAATCCAACTAGGAACCATGAGGTTGCGGGTTCGATCCCTGGCCTTGCTCAGTGGATTAAGGATCTGGCATTGCCATGAGCTGTGGTGGAGGTCACAGATGCGGCTTGGATCTGGCATTACTATGGCTCTGACATAGGCCGGCGGCTATAGCTCTGATTAGACCCCTAGTCTGGGAACCTCCATATGCTGAAGGTACAGCCCTAGAAAAAGCAAAAAGACAACATTTCTTGAAAAAAACAAAAAAACAAAAACAAAACAGCTTATCTTTGTGTGAGTGATTGTTAGGAAAACTAGTGAGGAAATGAGTCACGGTTCATATTGGTAGAGAGGCAGAATAGAATGGTAGTTTTAATCCATTTGTTTCATAAATATTTACTTAGTACTCACCATGTGCCATACTTGCTCTATATGCTGTTACCCCACCCTCCACCCACCCCATGGTTTATTAAGGTCCTAGTTTATCAAGGTTCTCCTTTTAGACTATAAATAAGGGTCCTGCCACACCGAAGTATATTATTTTTCTCCTAAAGTAGAGAATACTAGGGTAGGTATATGGTGGGAAGAGAGAGGTGTGAATTTCATTAATTTATTTCTTTAAACTAGATAACTATAAAATTTTGAGAGAGAGAAAGAGTGAAAGGGGAGAGAGGATGGGGGAGAAGGAGAGAAGATGAATAGATTTGGTATAAATTAATGAGTTTTTGAGCAGAAGCCTGACATGTTTCTCAAAAACAGGTATAGATGGATCATAATATTTTATGACTCAGAACATCTAAAGGGAACCAAAAGGAGAGTGTGTTTGGGGGAGACATCCCAAGAATGATGAGGAGAGCTACTATAAGGAAATTGAAAGTATTTGAATAAACTATTTGCCTCATAATGTAAGTATGGGTTACCAGTCAGGAACATGAGGTCTGAGGATAACCCAGTGCTATCCCACCATGAAAAGACAAGTTTCCTTGGACCACATGGCCAGACATTCTTCTGTTGAAGTGTGACCTTAAACCAATCATTGTCCATAGAGGGACAGAAAAAGCATGGCTGGAACCAATGCAAGTGGTTCTCATTTGTATTCAATCAATGCATGTCTTCTGCCTTCCTGTGGTTAATGGGGAGGGGCTCTGTTAGAGCTGCCTTCTCTTAATCATCACATTGGGGGAGCTTCAATTATTTATATGGTAATCAACTCTGAGTGGAGAGCAACTCCATTTAATAAATGAATAGGGACTAAAATGGACCTCATGGCAACAAGTCATAGTGCCAGTTTAATAGAGGCCAACTGTGGGTTCTCCACCTCCACCTCCAGGAAGAGAGAAGTTGTGACATAATTAATTGCAGCCTCTTTTCCTCAGAGGCCCTCTCCTTTCAGTGTGAGCCCCGACACATCTCCTGGTCTAATCTCTGACCTGAAGGACAAATTCTTGGGCTGTTCCTTATGCCTCCACTAAAGTTCTCTCTGCCCTCTTTGTTCTTGCAGTCCAATCACACTCCTTGATTCAGGTTGTATAGTCAAACATTCAGGATGCTGTTGCTCTAGTCTGTTTAAATCTTTTTTATCCTAAATCTGTCAACAAATGTATAGCCAAACCTTGCAAATTGGTGTCACCCATACAAATGTAATATGCATTTATGCATTCTTTTTTTTTTTTTTTTGCAACATGGAAACCCTTAATAGACATGTTGGGGAGACAGAACCAAGAACACAGCCTGTTTCTCAGCACTGAATTTGACACTTAGACTGTATTAAAATACTATGGATAGTCAACAAGGAATGAGCCGACTTAATGATAAAACTGTTTCCAACACACTTCTTCTTTTCCCCATGGAATACCACTGAAAGTTGTGACAAATCTAGATTTAGAAAAATCTGTTCTTCTGACTTAGGTATTTAAGCAGCAGTTCACTGTTCATTCATTAAGCTCTTACTATGTATCAGACCCTTGCCTATGATGCAAGATTAATACCTAGTAGCATAGAAATGCTATCAAAAATTCAAATATCTCTCATCTGTCATCACTTGTTTTTAGTGAACCTGTGAAGTCTTCAATGTTAATAGCTTTTTTGTTGTTATTACTCACAAGATGGAAATATTTAACAAATTTATTTTGCTGTATACCTGAAATTAATGCTACTTTGGAAGTCAAATATAGTCCAATAAATTTTTTTTTAAGAATTCTGAGCATTTTACAAAATGGATATGAAGCTTACTAACATGTTTCCAGGATGCATGTTTTCCATTTTTTCTCAGAACATTTACGTATTTACTATTTTCTTGTACCATTCCCATTCCCATTTTTCACAAAATTCTCCAAAGAATAATGAGAGTTCCGCAATCACTTTATGTATGTTTCTTGTATGTTTCCTTAGTTCATTCAAAACCAGACACCTGAACCTCAGTTTATTGGCATGTGATATCATAAATAACAGTACAGAAATACCACTTGCCTATATGCCTATATGCTATATCACTTCTAAAAATGTTTTGCACAGATTTTCTTACCCACTGTGTCTGTCATTTGCTGATTTACAAGACCTTCCAGAAATTGTTCTGTTCTTAACTCGTTCATATTATTCGTACTATTTCTCAATTCTCACTTCCCTCTTAGTCACACTGTCCATTTTTATTTCTAGGCTTCTGCTCTTGCTATTTTCCCTCAGTGAAGTGTACCCAAACCCCTCTTTCTCTCTATTTAAATACTAACCCTTACTTAACTTTTTTTTTTCTCCTTCAGGAAGTTATCATTTGCTATGAACATCCCACATTGATCTATCTCTTCCAATACTGATTAGTCACTCACCGTGTGATTCAACAATTTTCTAATTGTTTCATCTATGTAAGGCTTATTTTATCAGCTACATGCTAAACACCTCAAAATGTCTTTGTTTTGCCCCCTGTGCCTGTGAGAGGTTGAGTACATGTTCTACTTGGTATAATAGCTTAATTGATGTATAATCAAGTACCAAATTTAAGCCATTAAATGGAAAGAAAATTTGAAAAATGTAGCTTATTAGGATTCCTGAATGTTTTATAGACAATTTCACGTAGGTCGCATCTTCCAGTGTTCTATTGCGATTGTCATTTTCATCAGTATTTTACATCACATTTGGCAGAGCCATTTCCATAACCCATGGTATCTCTTTTCTGTTCTGCAATATGAAAACTCCCCTTGGGACATCTAACGAACCCTTTAATTCTAAAAGACATATCCAGGCAGAAGGATAAGTTCTCTAAGCCCCAATAATTATCTCAAAAATCAATGCATTCTTTGAAATGTAAACAGACAAAGGTAATAGAAATATTTTTCATTGGGTATTCAAGACAACTAAATTCACTGAAATAAAGAAAAAAACACATGTGTATGTAGTCTCGTGTATGTTTGGTCAATAAGCTATTAATACAGAAAAGACATTGAGCCTCCATGAACCATGTAGATTGGAGTCTGATAGCTACAAACATATCTAGTTAAAATATCCTAAGTCATTCAGAATGTCTCACCATGGAGGGCTTGAGGTGACCTTGAATGAGAGCTCTAGACTTGTGCTCCCTGCACAATGCCGTGTCATAGGTGATCATTTGAGGTGGCAGGAAAAAGAAAACTATATTGTGCAGGTGGTTGAAAAAAAAAATCACTGAGTAGCCTTAGAGATGGAATAATTTGAATTTATATATTGCAAACCTTTAAAGGCTGAAAAGTTCTGTGATAGTCATGACTGAAGCAGAAATTTCTAGAGAACATTTTAACCTTCAAATGCTTTTCTAATCTAGTCTGCTTCTTTACTGAACTTCTCCTGCAGCCTTAGACCCTACAGACTTACATGTGACATCCTTACATACAGACAGAAACATTTTTCTTTCCTAGTCAACTGATGGACAATGGATTGATGTTCAAATATTAGACCTAATCTTTTGATCTCTCTGATATATTATTCTGGTTTTTGTTTGTTTATTTGTTTGTTTGATGGGTTAGTTGGGAGGCTATTTAAGAACAAGTTTAGGCTGGCCTTTTATGATGAGCATTGATGAATTTGACTTTATTTCAGGTCTAATTTGAAACTCTTGTCAGTTTTAACACTATCAATCTTTTCTTCCCCTCTTTCCAGTGTGTTTTACAACATTCTTTCTAAACATATGTTTAACCTTCCACCAATGGAAATTAAGAGTTAATAGTTACATTATAGAATGAAAATTAGATGAGGGCTCCAAATAACAAAATCCAGTGGACAGGCCTGACATTCATTCTCTTGGCAGAGGAGATTTCCTAATGCATCCACATTAAAAGAAAACAATGGAATGGGGCCAGATGATATAATATGGAAATTTACACTCTTATGTGGAAACTAGAGATAGGGAAGTATTAGCCGAAGGTCGCTAAAGTCACCCATACTTAGAGACACAGGTTAGACTTAAGGCAGGGATATGTGGGTGGGTGGGCATGTGGTCTGAGATGAAAATAGGGTCAGGAAAGTGGGAAAGGAACTTACAGAGTGCCAACTGTCATGCTAAATACTCAGTCAATTCTCATAGTTACCAAGTTCATTGCCTCTCAAATGATTATGTTTTAGTTAATCCATTCTAACACTTCTACTGGTACAAAAGACTTTGTATGCCAACAAACCAGTTCCAAGTTTTTTTTTTTTCCTTTCTTTGGTTTTGCATGATAGCAAACTTGAAACCAAGATGTGAGGTACATCTTATATATCCCCCACATTACAGATGAGGAAACAAAAGCTCAGAGAGGTTCATCAATTTTCTCAAGGCAGAAATAACTAGTGAGTTTATTAATAGTCCAGTCAAGGGTCTAACCTAGTGTTTATCAGACTAAAAACCATTCTCTCTAGTATACTGTGGTGACTCTAAAAGTAAATGTTAAGAAAAGACAACAGAAAAGTAGAAAGAAAAAAACGAAGGGAAAATCCTTAAAAAATGAATCTCTACAGAAGGAACAAAAATAAAAAGGCAGGGAGAGTGTGTCTAGATGCAGAGAAAAATTGGATAAGGAAATTTGTGTTAAAGTCTCAAGTGGAGTTCCCATCGTGGCGCAGTGGTTAACGAATCCGACTAGGAACCATGAGGTTGCGGGTTCGATCCCTGGCCTTGCTCAGTGGGTTAATGATCCGGCGTTGCCGTGAGCTGTGGTGTAGGTTGCAGACGTGGCTCGGATCCCAAGTTGCTGTGGCTCTGGCATAGACTGGCAGCTACAGCTCCGATCAGACCCCTAGCCTGGGAACCTCCATATGCCGTGGGAGCGGCCCAAGAAATGGCAAAAAGACAAAAAGACAAAAAAAAATAAAAAATAAAAAATAAAGTCTCAAGTAAGGCTTATTTCTAAATAAGCAAAATAGTGTGACAGGGTCACCTTGCTGTACAGCATAAAATTGGCAGAACACTGTAAATCAGCTATAATGAAAAAATAAAAATCATTATAAAAAAATAAAGGGATAGTAAGAGCTTTGGAAAAAATAAGCAAAATAAAAGATATAAATTTCTCATTTAGAAAAATACATGCAGTATCTAAATTTAATAGAAGAATAAACATGCTATTTTTCTAAAGAAGATGAGTCTCGGGTCTGTCTTAACGATTTAATTCACTTTGACATTATAGGCATAGTCTATATTTATACATAGATCTGATTTGCCTCCATATGGTTTTTTAAAAATCACATTAAACTCCAGAAAATTGCTACACTTTGGATCTTTAGGCTGAGTTTTACTGATACTTCCACTTTTTAGCCATTTCTTTCCGTATCAGAAATACGCTGCAACAGCCTTAAGATACGATACCTGCATTTTTTGCCTTCTAGAACCCTGCACAATAAGCCTTTCAAGTCCTTAAGGAGTTTCAATGATATTTCAGGGATTTTGTTATTATTCAGGTACAGCTCTGGAAAATACTTTTAAACACAGTCCACAAACCTCCATGAAGGCTATCATGCTTGAAATATAAAACTCAAAAAATTAGCCTCTAAATGAATTAGACCTACCTGAAGTCCAGAAATCCTCCCTGGGGTGATGTCTGAGCCTTTACTCAAGAAATGTCTAAGCCCTTTGTTGGTGTGCATGGGGAAAACCTCAGGAATTTTCCCCCATGGATTTAATGTCCCCAGATTTAAAATGTAAGTATTAGAAGCTGAGCCCTGGACCATCTCCCTTCATTTCTTGACATCTTTATGACAATGTATGGTGCAGTACCTCACTTTGCTGCAATTACTGAACAGACAGCACTGTAGGCAATGCAAGTTTCTCTTAAGTGCAGCAATCCATTCTGAAGAGATGTACAAACATAAACTCTCAGTCATAGCTGGCTTCTATGAAACCTGAACATTATCTGTGAATTTTCACTCTCTCCTTTTTAATCACTCTGTTAGCTCACCTCTAGAACCCAGTGGCCTAATTTACTAATTAATAACTATTATTACTTAGTGGAATTGCAAACTGAAATTACTGCCTGCCTTAAACATAATAAAAATTGGCAATCCATTCAGAGTTTTTGAGGGGCTGCTTCATTCATTGAACAATCCTGGCAGCTGGGTAGATGTCATTGTCTGCTTGCTCTGTGGCACTCTTTTCCAGATGGGATGGAAGCAAGGCTGGAGGTTGTTTCTGTGACACATTTAGACTAGAAGAGAAGTGGTAGTTGCAATATATGCCTATAGGATCTTTAAACCAATTATTACATGATTTAAAGACATCTGTCTTCTTTATTTGCACTTGGTTCTCCTAACACTAGCTTCCCTTCATACCTCAATAAGTGATTTCTGATCTCAATTTCTTTCTTCCTTTGTTATATGAAAAATAGCATTTAAAGAGAAATTGATAATGTAATTTCATTGTGTCTCAATATAACCAAATCAGTGACCAGGTTAAATCCAGGGGAAATTAGGCAGAAATTATTACCATCAGCAGTTTTTCCTTTTGTAGATGCCCTCACAGTTGGCCAAGTCAAATCTGTTTAGCCATGTTAGTCCTTCAAAGCTACCTTCTTTTTTCTACTACCATTTCCAGTAGAGATATAGATATAATTTCTCATTTTCTTTATCTAGATATTTCAATAGTCATTACAGTATGTTTGTATAGTAAGGAGTATTTGTTCAGTCTGAAGCCTAGTGTCTACACATGACTGGTACCAGTGGAGATGCTGAGGTTACAGACCTACAGAAATCCTATTCCCATTTTCAAGGAGCCAGTAATTAGCAGGGAAACCAACATAGGGAGGCACATGAGAAGCACTATGTAAACATACCTTCAAGGTGCACAAGCAACTTCTGAAGCACAGTGCCCTTAAGATTAAGTCTGGAATGTGTGTAAATACAAAAAGAAAAGATCAGTGCCCCTCAAACTGCATAATCTGGTCCAGATTATCCTAACGCCAGTCATGAAGGCAGCTCCTCATATGGAGGCAAGTATTCATCAAGAAAGCAGATTCAAAAAGCCAGGAAAAGATACTTAAATATGTGGCATACCTATTGTGGGTCCCTACTCATCTTAGTAGATAACTGCAAAAATGTTAGATAGTCCTCAAGGTTGTTCCAATGATCTGTTTCATTTTACCAAGCTAGAGAATCAAGTCTTCATGACTGAAAATTCATTGAGAGTTTCCCCTCTGCTTTTTCTAGAGGTACTATCATGTCCCTTAAACTGAATCTTATTCACATAATCAACCAATCAGTTATCTACCAAGCACCCATAATTTCTCAGACCCCTGGGAGGCCATCTATAGGGGATACTTCTCTGTTCTCTATTTTCTCTCTATGTTGTGAGAAATACTAAACAACATTCATTAGAAGAATAAGCTCACTTGAAGAGAACACACCCTCACACCATGAACAAAAATAAACTCAAAATGACTCAAAGACTTGGGACATGGAGAACAGACTTGTGATTGCCAAGGGGAAGGGGGAGGGGGTGGAATGGACTGGGAGTTTGGGGTTAATAGATGAAAACTATTGCTTTTGGAGTGGATAAGCAATGAAATCCTGCTGTATAGCACAGGGAACTATATCTAGTCACTAGTGATGGAACATGATGGAGGATAATGTGATAAAAAGAAGATATATATGTGTGTGTGTGTGTGACTGGGTCACTTTTCTGTACAGTAGAAATCAACAGAACGCTGTAAATCAACTATAATGGCAAAAATTAAAATCTTATTTAAAAAAAGCAAAGATGCCCTTCAGACTTGACCCATCAAAGTCTTGCTCCATATTGAGCAGAGAAAAATGTAAACTCTCATGAGCAGTTTACAAATTGTTTATCTGTTTCAGTACAATTGTAAACTTTTCTTTCGTTTATAATTAAACATGAATCCAGGCTAGAAAAATGCAAGAGAACAAATGCTTAATTGGATGTATTCAATCACAGAATGCCAGAAGTTAAAGTCAAGCCTGAATGAACTATGGTGTTTTTTCTTAAAATCACTAACGTGATAATCATTGCACCACTGATTTCTAGCCACTCCTTGTTTTCAAATGTTAACCTCACGTAATAAAAACAGCAAAGTCAGTAGCTAATTAAATTCTAGGATGCACAAAGATCTAGGTACTAGTATTATTCTAGGTCTAAGTACTACTTCTGTATGTACTTTGGGGTTGTGCAATTAAGAGGAGGTAGCAAAATGGGTGGGACAAGCAGCTGAGATATCTTCACCTTCTGTAAGAAATTTTCCCATTCTCAAAATGTTAATTCAAAGAAATTATTGCAAACTAATCAGCGGATTTGACACCCAGTGTAGTGAATTTTAAGACAATGAATATAATATAGATCAAGGGTTGACAAACTATGACTCACGGGTCAAATCTGGTAATTAGCCTGTATTTGAAAATAGTTTTTTTGGAATACAGTGATATCCTGTACCATGTACGAATTTTCTAAGGGCCAAACATCAAAGAAATTGAGATATAGACAGTATAGCTTGAAATGCCTAAAATATTTACCATCTGGCTCTTTATGGAAAATTTTGGCTGATGCCTGCTAGATCAATAATCCCATATTTGCAAAACCCCAAATCTAAAGTTTTTTGAAATAACTTTGGCAGCAAACTTGTAGTGGTCTAAAATCCTTTGGTAGCAGTGACTCAATCTCACCTGAACTGATAAGAACCTATTTATAGCTTTTCTTTTATCCTACTTAGAATATTTATATGATTCATGAAATACTGATAAGCCTCATTAAAAGGAGCTGGCCCAGACCCCACCAGGGAGGTGGTGTGTGTTATAACATTCAGTATACATCTCTCTAAACTCCACAATATTCTGGATCTTAAAAAATATCTGGTCTCAAGGGTTTTGGATTAGATTTAATGGAGCTAATATGTCAAAACTCTGAGATGAAAGAACATTTTTTTAAAAAAAGATTTTATTATTGAACATTATTAAGGCTATCAAGTGGGATATGGGAGGGCCACGAGTACTCAGTGCCCCTCAACACTATAGGAGTTTTCAGAGACAAACATGTGAGATGAATGATATGCATTTTGTTCTGAGGCCCATGGGCCTCCAAGTATACAGGAGCAGACAGCAGTAATGTTGATATTAAAAAGAGAGCTAAATGCTAAAATAAATTTGAAATACTACCTCTATTATTCTATAAGAAAAGTAGCATTTGTCCTGTGATATTTACTTTTAGTCCTTTTAAAGCTGCAGTCCTGGAGTTCCCATCATGGCTCAGCGATTAACAAACCCGACTGGCACCCATGAGGATGCAGGTTCGATCCCTGGCCTTGCTCAGTGGGTTAAGGATCTGGTGTTGCCGTGAGCTGTGGTGTAGGTCACAGACATGGCTCGGATCCTGAGTTGCTGTGGCCCTAGCATAGGCTGGCAGCTACAGCTCTGATTGGACCCCTAGCCTGGGAACCTCCATTGCTGCAGGTGTGGCCCTAAAAAGACAAAAAAAAAAAAAAAAAAAAAAAAAAAAAAAAAAAAAAAAAAAACTGCAGTCCTATAGCATCAATAATTTAACAGCATGAGGAAACAAAGTTTTCAACTAAGGAACTCCTGGATCTTGGGAAATTGCCAAAAGACCAATTAAAAAATCTTGCATTGTTAAACTAAACTTTAGTAATTTTCTAAACCCGAATCTCAGGCATGGCTGGAGGGGGTTGCTTTTAAGCAACCAAATAGTTAATCTGGGTGCCTGTGTTGTATGTGCCCTCCTCACCACCTTTAAGACAAACGCTTAGCTGGCAGCACCATGATGGTGCTTTATGGCAGGTAAAAGAAGTGGACATAAAAAGATAATATATCTGAATAGGTGCACAAAGTGAGTAGCAGCCTGAGTCATCAGAAAACAAAAGAGGAGAGATTTTGACACAGAATATTTTGATTCCAGAATGACTATTTCATAGCACCCATAGCATATTCAGAAGGCCCTGAGGCACATAGTGGAGTCATTTATTGTTCCCTATAAAGTAAAAGTTGTAAACAAAAACAAGTTAACATCAAGAGTTTCTTCTTTGAATGGCCAAAATAAGTAAGATGAAACCAGGGTTCAGTGCATATTGCTGGTGTCCATAGTTCTACATGTCTGATTAGGGGTGGAAAGAAGGGGGATTTGGATTGCTTTAGCAGTCTTATTGACTTTGGCCTGTGGATCAACCATGCAGTAATTTGGCACTACCAGCAGACATCACACCATTCCACATGGCTTTTAACTTGGTATTATATTCATAGGCTTTCCAAAGAATGTCTCCCTTTCTTTTTAGATCTCAAAATAATTAATGAGAAATGCAGATACATTCTTTAAAATATGAACACTCAAAAGCCAAACTGATAAGTCATACAGTATTGACACAAGCTACCAAAGGAGAAGGTTGCATTTATTTGCCCAATTATCAAAGAGATTGTATGCCACACAGAATAGGTAGGTAGATTAACTTGATGTACTGTCTGGGTATAGTGAACTTAGAAATCTAAGAAGAGGTCTTCATGCCAGTGCGATTGCATCAGAGTTATATGGTGTCAACCACTGCCAGGACTTTTTCCCCTCAGCCAGCATTCATGTATAAAATATCTCTGAATAGCATTGTCTCAAAATTGTGTGTGTGTACACGTGTGTATATATGGCAAAAAATTATCAACATCGGGGGTCAGAATGATCTATACACACAGATCATATTGTGCATATATTTAACATATCTTGTTTAATATGTAAGATTTATATTTATGTAATATAATTAAATTTATTGATTTATTAAGTGTCTTAATAATAACTCTTCCTTCAGAATATTAGCTATTATTTAAAAACATGTTTCCACAACTTAATGGTAGTCTCTTGAATGAGTAAAACAATTAATTACCTAAAAAACACCTAAAACTATGCAGATGTAACTTCTGAAAATTGAAGAACAATTTTTGTGTGAACCAAAAGATAAAAAATTTTTTGTAGGTCAAAATAAAAAAAAATCAAAGGCAAAAAACAAACAAGAGGGAAGAGGCTGCAAATATGACAACTCACACTCAAGAGAAAACTCTAGACCATCAAAACAAGATAAACAAAGTCAAAGGGAGGGCAGTTTCCCAAAGGGGAAATTTAAATGGCTAACAAACATGGAAAAATATTTTATTTGATTATTAAAGAAGAAAGGTAAATTTAAACAACTTGCTGGGCTTTTGTTTGGTGCTGTTTGCTTTTTTGTTTGTATTTCTATTAAACTTAAAAGAATGAAGAAATTAAAAAGTTCAATGTTGGTATGTGGTTAAACAGACTTCCTCATATATTGTCGATTGCAGTTGATTTTTCTCAGTATTTTGGAATTTTTTTATTTTGTACTTATAAACTTTATTAAATAATTAGCATTGCTAAACCATTATATACAATATTTAAGCTTCATTTCTCTAGATGTACTTTTTTTTGCAGAAAGCATAGAGTAGATGAAAAGTAAACATAAAATTTATAAACTTATAAAACATCTGCATCCCTGTATTTGTATATTTGTATTCAGAACAGATACCTAATAAGAATTTAACATATACCTAATAAGAATTTAACATACATTTAAGTATTTACAATTCTTTTCCGCCAATTATATACATCCCTACTCCACCTCCAAAAGAAACTATTTTAAACAGAAGCACTTAATTGATAGAATTTTAGTTTCTATCTATTTTCTAATAGAAGTTAAAATACCATAAAGATATTTATTCTCAGCTCAATTACATCACTTCTGAGAATCTAGCCTATGGAAATTGTCAGAAATGCAAATAAAGATGTGTGCAAAAAGACACTTATTTTGATGTTTTTATTAATGAAAAATAAGCAAGAAACAACCAAATCATCAATAACATTAATATGGAAATAATAGGTAAATTATTTTATGCGTAAGCTGAACTCTATGAAATTGTAAATTTAAAAAGTCTAAAAATAAAAAGGTTAAATATCAGCAACTTCATATAGTTCAATCTAATATATGCACTGAGTTATTTTGCATTTGTTAAATGTTTCTGAAAAATTTTGAGTAATAAGAGAAATGCTGTTATATGAGAAAATCAGAACACTAAACTGCTATGTAACAGAATATCAATTATGTACAAAGTTCATGGAAAAGAAACTGGAAGGAAATATGATACCCTAAGGCCTCTGGGTGTTGGGATTATGGATGATTATGTTTACCTAGATTTACTCTCCTTTCATTAATCTGTAGAGTAAACCCATATTTGTAATTTAAAAAATAAGGAAAGATAAACACAATCACTAGTTTAATAAGTTATTTTCACTCAAATCTTTTCAATATTGTCCTTTTAGGTAGATGAACTATATTTTGTGGACAGAAATGTCCATGCCTGTGCTAGCAATTATATCATTAGAGAATTAAGGCAAGTGATTTTCCAAAGTGAGTCTTTTGTAGATTTCTATTAATCAAAAGGCACATATGCTGAGGATGAGGACTATTGCTCTAACTATCTCCGTCAGCTAAGGGCCTGCCAATGTTTTGGTTTTGAGCTGTGTTAAAGAACTTGTTTACAGAAAAGCTGGCTAGGGTGACTTTGTGAGAGTTCTCTATGTGATGATTGACATCTGCATCCCTGTATTTGTATATTTATATTCAGATCGGAGATGTTCAGTGAGTACATATGTTTGAACTCTTCCTTCATGCCATCCTTGACATATAATTATTGAGAATCTGCCATTTAAAAAAAAAAAAAAAAAGAATTCAAGTGGTTATATACTCATATCGTTAAGGACTTACCAGAGAGGCTCACTTGGGAGTCATTTCTGATTTCTGCTGCTTTCTTATGGGATCTCTGATTATTCTACATGCAGAGGTTCATCCATCATGGTGCTCTCACCTTTTTTTTTTAACCAAGTCTAAGAATTTTCTTTTCACCATACTGCAGCAAACAGAAGCACCGTGGTGTAATGATCTGGGGTCGAGAGTAACTTAGTATACAACAATTCTGCATATAAGGTTGTTCTAAAGAAGTAAGAACAGGAGTTCCCGTCGTGGCGCAGTGGTTAACGAATCCGACTAGGAACCATGAGGTTGTGGGTTCGGTCCCTGCCCTTGCTCAGTGGGTTAACGATCCGGCGTTGCCGTGAGCTGTGGTGTAGGTTGCAGACGCGGCTTGAATCCTGTGTTGCTGTGGCTCTGGCATAGGCCGGTGGCTACAGCTCCGATTGGACCCCTAGCCTGGGAACCTCCATATGCCGCGGGAGCGGCCCAAGAAATAGCAACAACTACAACAACAACAACAAGACAAAAAAAAAAAAAGAAGAAGTAAGAACAGTATCATTTTGCCCCCTTTACTTCTCTAGCTATCATGAACTAATTTGAGCAGGAGTGGGCTGTATATCTAGGAGAAGTTATGTAATACAAGTAACTTTAGACTGAACTCTCTCCATAAAGGTGTCTTCAGAGGGGTGTTCTGAGCTTATTTGCAGGATTGTCAAAGATATCTCTTTGCAAGAGAGTTCTTGTGATATTTCTAATATATAAGAGAAGCTGCAAGTGTCTTCAGGAACCACCTCTCAGTTGCATGAGGAAGAGTCTACACTTTGGGGGCTCTCCTCTCCTATCTCATTCGGAATCTTGATTCATCAGTTAGCCCCTCTCCACTTGGTCTTCAGTTTGAAAATCTCTAATGGCTCTTTGTCTAGGCTAGAGGCTAAAACATACTCAAGTATCTCCTACTTTAAAAATAAATATAAACCTCATTTGACTATAAGCTTTCCTCTAGCTATAACCTTCTCTCATTTCTTTCAGACTCAAATTTCCAGGAAGAATGGTCTGTCCTCCTATTCCTTCCTCAAACCATGGTCATTATTTCAGGTGCCCACCATTTTGTTGAAGGTGATATATTACTAGGTCAAATTGGCACCTTTTCCTTTTTAGCATACCTATCTTCCTTCCTGAATTTTAATTTCATAAAGTTCAGCCTAAAAGATTCATATCTTTATCTGCTAAATGTAATATGAAAGGTAATACAAGGACTGTGAATAAAAGAGAAAACTTCTGTTAATGTCTGTTTTCATTTGGTTTTCCTCTCATTCTTCAGTTCTGTCAGAAGCCAAATAAGAAAAAAAAAAAATCCTACTGATTTCAACCCCCGTCCTTGTTTATCATTTCCGAGTCTGAAGAAGCCTGCATGGGTATATTTACTCCCTTTCCTGCAGCTGCTGTGGGCTGATAGAGGGAAAAAAAGACAAAGGCAGGACACCTAGCCCCAGATGTGCTAACAACGGTGGGAAAAGAGGCCGTGACTGACACCAGTGGTGATGGTGGATATGGGAGTGGGGATGGAGTAAGCCTCTGAGGAACACCTAGAAGTTTGTCTCCTCCAGAGAAATATGCATCCATTCAAAAGGTATGCCACATACTCCTAAGCACTGAGAATAAAGCAGAGAAAAAACATACAATAATCCCTGCCCACATGGAGTTTACCTTCTGGTGGGAAATTTCTATCCATAATGCAGACCTCAGACTTGCATGATGGGAAACCTAACTAGAGAGCACCTAAGCAGAACTCATCTTCTAGAACTAGATATAAATTAACTAACCCCAGAGAAACCTATGAGTAAAACCAGGAAGTTAGTATTATGGAAAATACTTTTTGCCTGGAGGAAAAGTGAACTGTGCCAGCATGATAGGTACATTCCTGCTTTGTAGGTTGCTGTCAAGCTACTTGAAAAAGCAAACCATGATCAGAAATATTTTTAACTTTAAGACTGTCCACATATTTATTTGTAATAAAATGATGAAAGAATGTAGATTTCATCCTACTTCTTCCATAGAGAACCAAATCTAATGAGGGTGCACATAGGCTCAAAACAAAGGTAGTTAATGAGGCGAACTAGAGGTTAGTAGCATCAGGCTTAGCCAGACTCATCCATCTCCTAATAGAGATAATCTTGCTCATAGTACTTGAACATTCAAAGCCTCACAGCCCACACTCCCTCAATCATAGACAGAGCTTGGAAGATTACTGTCAACATGTCTTCTGCAAAGCTTCCCAAGCATATTAACATTTCTGAAGAAAGAATATGTCAGTCATACCACAGTCCAGTCTTATAAGCCTGGAAGCCATTAGGTCTCTTGAAGGTAACTTTGCTGAACAGGGCTCTGATCCTTATGTACAAATTAAGGCTCAGGGCAAATTTGATTTGCCTCATGTTCTCTATGAAAACAGTACAAATTTTGACAAGTCTTAGACAATCTCTCTGAGCTTTGCCATCTTCAAATTAGCAGATTAAATTATCATTACAATTTCCTCTAATTCTAGGACAGAGGCAAACTAATATTGGTACCACATTTGAGTTCACCTGAGAAAGAATTTTATCCAAGGCAGACTGGTGGCAGGGTTGTAGCCAGGGAAAAGATGTTCAGTGCCTAGTCTAAAGAATGAAAAAAGATGTACAGATGGCCAACAAGCACATGAAAAAATGTTCAACATCACTCATTATTAGGGAAATGCAAATCAAAACTGCCATGAGATACCACCTCACACCAGTCAGAATGGCCATTGTTAATAAGTCCACAAATAACAAATGCTAGAGGGGTGTGGAGAAAAGGTACACCTCCTGCACTGTTGGTGGGAATGTAAGCTGGTACAACCACTATGGAGAATAGTATGGAGATACCTTAGAAATCTATACATAGAATTACCATATGACCCAGCAGTTCCAGTCTTGGGCATACATCTGGACAAAACTTTCCTTAAAGACACAGGTACCCGCATGCTCATTGCAGCACTATTCACAATAGCCAAGACAAGGAAACAACCCAAATGTCCATGGACAGATGATTGGATTAGGAAGATGTGGTGTATATATACACAATGGAATACTACTCAGCCATAAGAAGAACAAAATATTGCCATTTGCAGCAACATGGGTCAAACTATAGACTCTCATACTAGGTGAAGTAAATCAGAAGGAGAAAGACAAAGACCATATGATATCACATATCTGGAATCTAATATAAGGCACAAATGAATCTTTCTACAGAAAAGAAAATCATGGACTTGCAGAATAGACTTGTGGTTGTCAATGGGGAGGGGAAGGGAGTGAGATGGATGGGGTGCTTGGGGCTAATAGATACAAACTATTGCCTTTGGAATGGATTAGCAATGAGATCCTGCTGTGAGCCACTGGGAACTATGTCTAGTCACTTATGGCAGAGCATGATAATGTACAAAAATAGAATGTGTATATGTATGTGTAACTGGTTCACCATGCTGTACAGTAGAAAAAAATTGTATTGGGGAAATAACTATTAATAATAATAATAATAATAAATAAATAAATAAAACACATCAGGAAAAAAAAGAATGAAAAAAGGAGTCAAGTTAGAATTCAGAGGTAATCAAGTATAAAGACAAGCCTGAAGATCACTATTTAGAACTAAGATTATATATGGATAAGCTGGACTCCTTTAATGTATTATATATGTATTTTAGTGGCTCTCAACACCATCAGACTCAATATTTCTTCTTTATTTTTTTTTGTTTTTTGGCCACCCAAGGCATACAGAGTTCCCAGGCCAGGGATCAGATCAGGCCACAATTGCAACCTAAGCTGCAGCTGCAGCAACACCTGATCCCTAACCTACTGTGCCAGGCCAGGGATCGAACCTGCATCCCAGTGCTCTCAAGATGCCACCAGTCCCATTGCACCACAATTGGAACTAGTGTTTCTTTTTATTTTTTAAATTAAAAAAAAATTTTGGTCTCTTTTAGGGCTGCACCCATGGCATATGAAAGTTCCCAGGCTAGTGGTTGAATCAGAGCTGCAGCTGCCAGCCTACACCACAGTCACAGCAACAAGGGATCTAAGCCACATCTGCGACCTACACCACAGCTCATGGCAACAACAGATCCTTAACCCACTGAGTGAGGCCAGGGATTGAACCCTCATCCTCATGGATGCTGGTCAGATTCTTAACCCACTGAGCAACAATGGGAACTACAAAATATATAAATATTACAAGAGGGTTTTCTCTAGGCTGGATTAATTGCAGACTTACTTTACTTGCAGTAGTTGTCTGAGACAGAGGGGAGTTCTTCATTGTCAGAGATTACCTAGAATCCTCGGCCAAGATTATTGTGATAACCAATTATGCTTCCTAAGATTTCAAAATGTACTGTAAAAGGCAAGACCACATTTCATTGCTTGCCTTCATCCCCTGAACAGGTACTGTTGAAAATATATGCAGTGAGTTCCCATTGTGGCTCAGTGGTAATGAACCCAACTAGTATCCATGAGGATGAGGGTTAGATTCCTGGCCTCGCTCAGTGGGTTAGGATCCAGCATTGCCATCAGCTGTGGTATAGGTTGCAGATGAGGCTTAGATCATACATTGCTGTGGCTGTGGCTGTGGCCAGCAGCTGTAGCTTTAATTTGACCCCTAGCCCGGGAACTTCCATATGCCATGTGTGCAGGGGTAAAATGAAGAAAAGAAAAAAAAAAAAAGAATATATGCAGTGGATGAGTATAGATTTTTTGATGGAAACTTTTAAGCCTGAATATGTCTGACTCTGAATTTTATGAGGTTTATTGTTTTTGGCGACAGTCTCCCTCCACTGATTCTCAAGTTCCAGTTATTCCACTTGCTGTCCAGGCTTTTCAGGGGAAAAAGCATGCCATTTGTTCACTGAGATCATAGTTAGGCTTCATTTGAACAGGCAAATCAAACATTTCTATTTGCTCTGCCTGGCTTCCCCTAGCTTCCTGGGATAGGAACTCTAACACACGTGGAGATCTCCCCACTGGCCATTCAGTGCTTTGAGCTCACTTGTCATTTAAGCCATAAGCTTTGGCTTGAATTTTCTCAGGTTGACACTCTGAGTTTCCCCAAAGTAGGAATTTTAGTTAAAAATTTAAAAGGGAATTGTAGGTGGCAGAAAAGGTTATAAAAACTTATTTTACTATAAATCTGCTTTGAGAGCCTGTCACATGGGCCTATGTTTATTTTAATGGCTGTCCAGCTTTCAAGTGGCATAATGTGGGAGTGGGTGTGTATCTATGTGTGTAGACATGTCTGTGTATGTGTTTCTATGCAATAGATTTATGAACTGTAAGGATAATTCACTCTTATGTCAAAGAGTCAATCAATATGGGACATATTATTTTTACACATTTGCAGATTTTGTCAGGTAACTCAATATGGGATTTAAAATGAAATGGAAGAAAGAAAAGATGATTAAGAGGGTTATCAAATCACCAGTCCTTCTATTCCTTCTGGAATGATCCCTGTTCTGGCCTTCTTATATAACCTGTATCAGGCACTAAGGTATTTTAATACATACAAGGCAGCCCCATGGGGTCCCAGTACTACACATTTCCAAACAATGGCATTAGATAAAAGAAAATGTTTAAAATACAAAATAATCATCTGAAAAACAGGTGTTATTTGGGAATTTCTTGGGGTTTTAAGCATAAACCAGGTGTTACAAGGAAGAGATAATTTGAATATTTGATATGTCTTGGCATCTGTCGGCAAGAATCGGACCCAAGAGATGGATTTTGCTCAGTAGAGAGTGTGCTAAAGCTCACTAGTACAGCATTCAGCAGAAGTCATCATTTTAATATCATCAAACACTATAGACTTTCCTATCAGGAAGATATTTCTTAGCATCTTGAGAAGTACTCGGTCTTTATAACCTTGGATGCTGTCATATGACATTTATCCAATGACTGAGGGGGGGAATCCTACCCTTTGAGCTTATAAAGATAAGTCAACAGGAGTCTTGCCACACCCACAGAGAGCTTAGTGCCCTAGAATCCCAAACAAGTCACTGGTCATCATTATCTGGGGTAGTGGCTCTAAATCATTGTTGTCTTGTATTCCTCCACGGCCAGTGCCCTGGGGAATGTTCTGCGTGCAGTAGATCCATAATTAATATTTCTCACTGACTCATTGGCTGTTCCGATGAGTGAAGCATGAAGGGAAGCAAATAACCTCAATAAAACCACACTGTAGTGTCTGAAAAAAACTCTCTAGACTTAGATTGTTAAATGCCCATTTTTAGTGCACTTGCTAAAAATAAAACAAGCTGGTCAAACTCAGAAAAGCTACCATTTCTTATGGCTTTTTTGAAACCTTCTCCAAAGCTTTTATATCATACAAACAAAACCTGTTTCTAAAAATAATTATTCATTCAAAACCATGAAAACTTCACCCACAAGTCCAGTGGTTGTTCTACTCTGGCCAATAAAATTACCTTCTCTTGAGTGATTTTTTTTCCTTTCCTCTCTCCTGAGTCACAGAATTATACTCCAGAATCTAAAATCCTTTGATTTTTAAAATGAGAAATATTTTCATGGGGAAAATGTATAGCATTTGTCAACCCTAGACAGTCATTCCCATTTCTCAAAGATTCATCGAGCAAACATTGTTGTCACTGTTTATACAATAAAATGTTCTTTCCAAAGGACTTTGAAATAAATAAATAAATCGTAGGATTTCTGCACACTCAGAGTCATTCTGCCAAGTCCTCAAATAGTTAAGTTGAGCAGTTTACTTAGAAAGGCTGACAAATTTGCTTCACTTCAAAATATCATTAACACCAATAACACATTTGCCCAAGCCTATTTCTAAGTTGTAAAAAAAGATTGCTACAGATTAAGACCCTTGATATAATGCTATAAGCTCCTAACAATGGTATCTTTTATAGTGAAGAGCAACTGCAGACACAAATTGCCCTCTTTCCTGCACCTTTTTCACAAAAATCAATATTAAAGTAGTATCTGCCTTAACTCTCCCATACACTATATGAGAAAAAACCACAGCTGTGCTTAGGACAGTTTAGGTCAATAAAGAATCAATACTGTGGTTGAATCTGTAGAAAGATAAAAGACTTAGAACTCTCTACACAGAGACCCATTGTTTTCTTTCTATTCTGTGAAGCAGCAGAAGGGCACACTTGTCTGTGCTTGTTGGGGGGGTAGATTTTTTTTGTCCCCTTTTCTAAGGTCGATGTGCATTAAGTGTTGGTGAAAAGTAAAGGGGGCACAGCCCACAAAGGGGGACAAAAGGATTGCAGACACTATTCCTTCTATTAGAGTTTTTCTGGTCTCTTATTTCTTCTCTGAGTAGTTCCTTCAGGGGCAGGGGGCAGAGGGGTGGGATGGATGGGTATAAAGACGTTTGCTACACAAATGCACCCATGGTAAAAATGACCTCAGGTGACACCAAGAGATAAATAGTCTGGATTGAAATCTTGGCTGTGCTGTGTGGTCTTGGACAAGTTACTTTCCTCATCTACAACAAAATAAAATACAACAACATTAGCCAATTTTAGCATTCGTAATAGATATTAAATGGGCTTACCGGTATCTCTTAGCACATGGGTGACTGTAGTTCTTGCAATTAGATATGGCCACATGACCAGCTCTGACCAATGATGTGAGAGGAAGTGGCACGTTTCACTTCCTAGCTGAGGCAGTGAATACCTTTTCTATCATTCCTGCAATGGCAGGCTCAGAGGAGGCTTCCTGTTGATAGGTGAGGCCACAAGATCCAAGCCCCCTCTGTCTCTGCTTCACCACACAGAGGATGGTTGTTCTAGAGAGTTCCTCAAATCTATAGTTTTGTGAGAAACAAATAAGGATATATTGTGTTATGCACTAAGATTTTGAGGTCATTATTTTGTTGTTCCTACCATATCATTACCACCTGGCCTATCCTACTTATTGATTGTTAATAAAAAAATAATTTATAAAGTGCATGGACATTTCCTACCACAATACTGGAAAAAAAAAATAAACCTTAATAATGTGTTCACTAGAAAGCTGTGTTCCAGGTAGGGGGAGCCATGTAACCAAGGAGGCAGAACGCAGTATCACAGTCCATTTAGTGATTCTGTAAATAGAGGAATTCTTAGGAAAGAATTGTAATGTATTAGAAATGGAAAGCATCTTTAAAAACATCCAAGTTAGGATTCCCGAAAGGATGTTGTATAGAACATCAATCCTATTTTTAAAAAAAAGCAGGAAAAATGTTCTTTGGTTTAAGTTTGGAAAATGCTGCCTATTTAATCTCCCACTTGAAGATTCTTGACAAACATTAAATTACTAAAGGCCCTGAGAAGTACTGCAGTAGAGAAATCTAATAAATTGTGTTTATTCTAGGGCTTCTCAAGTTTATTTGACCATAAAATGTTCTTGCATGTGATACCGATTAACTTCCTACAGAAGACCTTGTTACTGTACCCAAAGACAAATTAGATTATCAGATAAATTGTCGGTAAAACTTTCGGCTCCACTTAGCAGTAATGTTAGTTAAGGATTAAGTTCTGCTGTGCGTAATGAGAACCTATGTAAGAGTGGCTTTACTAATATAAGTAAAGCCGCACTTACAGCTTTACTGTATGAGTTTATTGTCATAAGCTTTAGATGTATCTACCCACTTCATCTTCATAACATCTCTTATGTAACAAGAGATCCAAAGGTGGAAGTCCAGGTTTGATGTGGCAACTCAAAAACTTTAAGTCCCTGCAGTTCGTTTTCTTCCCTTATGTTCAGTTGCAGGAGGCTGTCTGTGATGGTTGTCAGGAAGAAGATATGCATAAAGTATCAAGGGTACTTCCTTTATCTTGAGTTTCTCCTTAAGACCCACCTTAAATATGTATTTGTACCGCTTGGTCAGAATTGTATCACATAGTCACACCTATCTGCAAAGGGGCCTAAGAAATGTAGACTTGAATTTTTGTTGTTTTGTTTTATAACATAGCCCACCCCCCACACCAAATCAGTGTTTGAACAGAGGAGGAGAATGGACCCTTGGGTAGTTTCTGCCCCAGTCCTGGCACATGATCCAGCTTTTAATCTCTGCTTTTAGGCACTGCCATCATTCTGCCTCTCACTACATGGATGAGTGGAAATGCAGACATGATGGAGATTTGAAAATAATATGTCAAGAATATATTTTAAATTAAAAAGAGAAAAATAATTGTCAAGAATGATATCAAAGAAACTCAAACTATTTCTTATCTTATTCAGAGCCATCCCACAGGAAGCCAGGCTCCATGGACCAAAGGATGATACAACTCTATGGAATCTTATTTTCTTCAGCTTTAAAATGGGCATAGTAAGAGTCCTTCCCTTCTCTCTCTCTTTTTTTTTTTTTTTTGTCTTTTTGCTATTTCTTGGGCCGCCCCCGTGGCATATGGAGGTTCCCAGGCTAGGGGTTGAATCGGAGCTGTAGCCACCGGCCTACGCCAGAGCCACAGCAACGCAGGATCCGAGCCGCATCTTCAACCTACACCACAGCTCACAGCAACGCCGGATCGTTAACCCACTGAGCAAGGGCAGGGACCGAACCCGCAACCTCACGGTTCCCAGTCGGATTCGTTAACCACTGCGCCACGACGGGAACTCTTTTTTTTTTTTTTTTTGTCTGTTCCCTTCTTGGGTGTGTAGTGAGGACATTAAATTAACCCAAGTAAGATACTCAGAATAGAGCATGATTTAGCAAGTGTTCAAAAAAGTTAGCTATTTTAGCTCACTCCACATTGGCTTTTAAATACAAGTGGCCAAACTACCTTTTTCTAGAGTCTGGTTTGAGGATATGACATGGACTCCATACACAGGAAATAAAATCCACAATTTCTGGGAAAAACTCCTCTAAAACCACACATATTACCTTGCTGAAATTGTGAGAGCAGCCAGTAAGGACATACATTGTGGCAGGTATTAGGGTGGGAATCAGAAGTTGAATTCTTCTGAATCTTTGCCTGTGCAGAGGGCAACCCCAACACACCTCCATCCCCAAAGGATTCCCGTGACATTGGTATCATATGATTTAGACTTAGAGAATTTCTGGTCAAGATTTGTTGTTTTCTTCTTTCCTGGATTTGCATTTCTTGAGCAATCTGTACATCCCAAAGTATGTGACATGCTTTTCCTATTTGATGCCTAAACTTTAAGATAGATCTTCCTCTATACATTTTCTCCCTTAAGACTGAGTTGCAAAAATATTCCTTACAGCTACTCTTCCTCTATCAAAAATAAACACCAAGGAATATTCTTCCCCCACTTGTTATTGTTTCAGGATTAATAATCGGAGGAAATCACAACATATTGTTTAGTTATCTAATTAGACAGATTTTTTTTTAAATTTTTTTTTATTTTTCCACTGTACAGCAAGGGGATCAAGTTATCCTTACATGTATACATTACACTTACATTTTTTTTTCCCATCCTTTGTTCTGTTGCAACATGAGTATCTAGACAAAGTTCTCAATGCTACTCAGCAGGATTTCCTTGTAAATCTATTCTAAGTTGTGTCTGATAAGCCCAAGCTCCCAATCCCTCCCACTGCCCTCCTCCTCCCATCAGGCAGCCACAAGTCTTTTCTCCAAGTCCATGATTTTCTTTTCTGAGGAGATGTTCATTTGTGCTGGATATTAGACTCCAGTTATAAATGATATCATATGGTATTTGTCTTTGTCTTTCTGGCTGATTTCACTCAGTATGAGATTCTCTAGCTCCATCCATGTTGCTGCAAATGGCATTATGTCATTCTTTTTTATGGCTGAGTCGTATTCCATTGTGTATATATACCACCTCTTCCGAATCCAATCCTCTGTGGATGGACATTTGGGTTGTTTCCATGTCTTGGCTATTGTGAATAGTGCTGCAATGAACATGCGGGTGCATGTGTCTCTTTTAAGTAGTGTTTTGTCTGGATATATGCCCAAGAGTGGGATTGTGGGGTCATATGGAAGTTCTATGTATAGATTCCTAAGGTATCTCCAAACTGTTCTCCCTAGTGGCTGTACCAGTTGACATTCCCACCAACAGTGTAGGAGGGTTCCCTTTTCTCCACAGCCCCTCCAGCACTTATTTGTGGATTTATTAATGATGGCCATTCTGACTGGTGTGAGGTGCTATCTCATGGTACTTTTGATTTGCATTTCTCTTATAATCAGCGATGTTGAGCATTTTTTCATGTGTTTGTTGGCCATCTGTATATCTTCTTTGGAGAAATGTCTATTCAGGTCTTTTGCCCATTTTTCCATTGATTGATTGGCTTTTTTGCTGTTGGGTTGTATAAGTTGTTTATATATTCTAGAGATGAAGCCCTTGTCAGTTGCATCATTTGAAACTATTTTCTCCCATTCTGTAAGTTGTCTTTTTGTTTTCTTTTGTGTTTCCTTTGCTGTGCAAAAGCTTTTCAGTTTGATGAGGTCCCATGGGTTTATTTTTGCTCTCATTTCGATTGCTTTGGGAGACTGACCTGAGAAAATATTCATGATGTTGATGTCAGAGAGTGTTTTGCCTATGTTTTCTTCTAGGAGTTTGATGGTGTCCTGTCGTATATTGAAGTCTTTCAGCCATTTTGAGTTTATTTTTGTGCCTGGTGTGAGGGTGTGTTCTAGTTTCATTGCTTTGCATGCAGCTGTCCAGGTTTCCCAGCAATGCTTGCTGAATAGACTTTCTTTTTCCCATTTGATGTTCTTGCCTCCCTTGTCAAAGATTAATTGACCATAGGTGTCAGGGTTTATTTCAAGGTTCTCTATTCTGTTCCATTGGTCTGTCTGTTTTGATACCAGTACCACACTGTTTTGATGACTGTGGCTTTGTAGTATTTCTTGAAGTCTGGGAGGGTTATGCCTCCTGCTTGGTTTTTGTTTCTCAGGATTGCTTTGGCAATTCTGGGTCTTTTGTGGTTCCATATAAATGTTTGGATTGTTTGTTCTAGCTCTGTGAAAAATGTCCTGGGTAGTTTGATAGGGATTGCATTGAATCTGTAGATTGGTTTGGGTAGTATGGCCATTTTTACAATATTGATTTTCCCAATCCAGGAACATGGAATATCTTTCCATTTCTTTACATCTTCTTTGATTTCCTTGATCAAAGTTTTATAGTTCTCAGCATAGGTCCTTTACCTCCTTGGTCAGGTGTATTCCGAGGTATTTGATTTTGTGAGGTGCAATTTTAAAAGGTATCGTATTTTTGTATTCCTTTTCTAATATTTCGTTGCTGGTATACAGAAATGCAACTGACTTCTGAATGTTAATCTTATATCCTGCTATTTGCTTAATTTATTAATCAGTTCAAGTAGTTTTGGGGTTGAGTCCTTAGGGTTTTCTATGTATCATATCATGTCATCTGCATGCAGTGACAGTTTTATCTCTTCTCTTCCTATATGGATGCCTTTTATTTCTTTTGTTTGTCTAATTGCTGTGGCTAGGACTTCCAAAACGATGTTGAAGAGCAGTGGTGAGAGTGGGCATCCCTGTCTTGTTCCAGATTTGAGTGAGAAGGCTTTCAGTTTTTCCCTATTGAGTATTATATTTGCTGTGGGTTTCTCATAAATGGCTTTGATTGTATTCAGGAATGTTCCCTCTATACCCACTTTGGCGAGGGTCTTGATCATGAATGGATGTTGGACTTTGTCAAATGCTTTTTCTGCATCTATTGAGATGATCATATGATTTTTGACTTTTCTTTTGTGTATATTGAACCATCCTTGTGAACCTGGGATGAACCCTACCTGGTCATGGTGTATAATTTCTTTGGTATGTTGTTGGATTCGGTTGGCTAAGATTTTGTTGAGAATTTTTGCATCTATATTCATCAATGATATTGGGCGATAGTTTTCTTTTTTGGTGGTATCTCTGTCTGGTTTTGGAATGAGGGTGATGGTGGCATCATAGAATGTCTTTGGGAGTATTCCTTCTTCTTGAACCTTTTGAAAGAGTTTCAGGAGGATGGGCACCAATTCCTCTTTATATGTTTGATAGAATTCACCTGTGAAGCCATCTGGTCCTGGACTTTTATTTGTAGGGAGTGATTTTATGACCTCTTCCATTTCATTTCTAGCGATCGGTCTGTTCAGTTGGTCTGTTTCTACTTGATTCAGTTTTGGCAGGCTGGAAGATTCTAGAAAATTGTCCACTTCTTCCAGATTGTCAAACTTGTTGCCATATAGTTGTTCATAGTATTCTCTTATGGTTTTTTGTATTTCTGCTGTATCCGTTGTGATTTCTCCTTTTTCATGTATAATTTTGGTTATTTGGGTTCTTTCTCTCCTCTTTTTAGTGAGTCTGGCCAGGGGTTTGTCAATTTTGTTTACCTTTTCAAAGAACCAGCTCTTGGTTTTATTAATTTTCTCTATTGTTTTTTGAGTCTCTATTTTATGGATTTCTTCTTTGATCTTTATAATTTCCTTCCTTCTGCTGACTTTAGGACTTTTTTGTTCTTCTTTTTCTAATTCGTTTAGGTGGAGGGTTAAGTTGTCAATTTGGGATCTTTCTTCTTTTTTGAGAAAGGCCTGTATTGCTATAAATTTCCCTCTGAGCACTGCTTTCACAGCATCCCATAGATTTTGAGAGGTTGTGTCTTCATTATCATTTGTTTTAAGGTAGTTTTTAATTTCCTTCTTGATTTCCTCATTGACCCATTGGTGTTTTAGTAGCATGTTGTTTAGTCTCCATGTAGTAGGTTTTTTCTTTTTCCTTTTCCCATGGTTGATTTCTAATTTCATGGCATTGTGGTCAGAGAAGATACTTGAGATAATTTCCATGCTCCTGAATTTATTGAGGTTAGCTTTGTGTCCCAATATGTGGTCGATTCTTGAGAATGTTCCATGAGCATTTGAGAAGAATGTGTATTCTGCTTTTTTTGGATGTAGTGTCCTGAAGATATCAATGAAGTCTACCTTTTCTATTGTTTCCTTTAGGATCTCTGTTGCTTTATTGGTTTTCTGTAATTAGACGGAATTTTTTATTAGTTCTCAAGTGAAGGTTCACTACTCATCACCACTCACCTCACTGCTCCCTTCCTTCACCTTCTCTAATTTCTAGAGAAGCTGGGGTAATGAACATGGGGAGAAGAGAGCAGATGTTATATATTTTTCTGTTGCCTTGCTGGCACTCAGCACTCAGCCCAGGGCAGTTATCCCACCTTTCCGACTGCCACTGCCACTGCCCTGGGCACCTGCTGTCAGAGCTGAAGTTCTGTTCCTGATACTGGAGCCACAGTGGGATAAGCCTGCTCAATACACTAGTGAACTGTGGTCAGTACAGAGTGACCACATTATTCATTCCAGGAAACTCTCATCTGGGCAAGTGTCAAACAGGTGGGAAACTGGGATGAAGGTACAAAGTGGTTTTGTCCTGGGCAAAGCAGGGATTGAGATGACCCTATCTGTGGCCACAGTAGCTTAGAAGTGGCCTGCAAATGGATTCATGCACAGACTTTGGCTTCTGACAGACCTTTGATCATATCCAGGTTGAGCTGCTTTCTAACTGGGTGCCCTTTGGCAACCTGCTTCCTTTTCATCGACAACTTTTAATTTTATTATCTCTAAAATTGGGGTACTATTAAACTCATTGGGCCATTGCAAAGATTAAATTAAGTGCTATAAGTAAAGAACACAGTGACAGGAAAATACATAGTAACTATTAGTTTTTTTTTTTTCCTTGAAAATCCTTAAAGTGGTGCATTGAATGTGAATTCCAGGTGGGAAAGAGAAAAACTGAAAGAAGTATATTTATGTATTTATGTATTCTAGTCTTATGTCTTAAGTGACTTTCATCTTGAGAGAGGAAGGAAGAGAAAACAATGCATGTACAATATCAGGTTCAATGTATTTCTGCCAGATAAAGAGGAGGTTATAATATTTGGGGGTGGCAGAAGCCCCATTCTGATCCTTAGGGTTCACTGTGGTCCACAGATGCTGAGGTGCACTTCACCTCCTTTGGGGTTATAAGTCATCTGTCAGTCACACTCCTTCTCTGGTTTACTGCTCTGCAGAGTTATTGCTCTTCCAGCACCCCCACCCCACCCGCTCCCATGCAGTACTTATGTCAACTCTGCCAACTGGTTTGGGACAGGCTTAACATCAAAGTCTTTTATTCAGAGTTTCCCTTCATCTCCAACTGACTCCGTCCCAAACTCAATTTCCTCTTTCCTCTTTTTCAATTAACTATAGTTGCCCAGAGCTGGGGAGATAGGAGGAGATACTAGGGGCATACATCTGTCATCATTTATCTGGTAGTGTATGGGGTATGCTAGCATTCACATCCCTAATAGAGCCTGTTGGACTCAAATAATTCTAGACATATTTGATTTTTGTAAAAGATAGAAACAAGACACAATGAACCTTTATACCAGCCACCCAAGGGGGCATTTAGAGAGAATTTCCAATCTATTCATGATCTGTTATTCCCAGCCCCAAAAGTTTCCGTGTTATAGCAGAATACCTTGGGACTCCATATGTTATGGGAACACAGCAGAACCAAAATGAATTGAAA
The DNA here is from genome assembly GCF_016906955.1 of Phacochoerus africanus. NCBI lineage: Eukaryota > Metazoa > Chordata > Mammalia > Artiodactyla > Suidae > Phacochoerus > Phacochoerus africanus. Next base: position 86,872,180 of record NC_062548.1, read on the forward strand.
GAAGAATGCATTAGATTCAAACGCAGGATGAAATAGTGTGCTAGGATCCTCTGTCTCATCATCTCTACCTGGGACCCTGGGACAACACAGCCATCTCAGCCCCATTCAAGTGTGACATTTCTTTTGAATATGACAGTGGCGGCGACCTTGTCATTAACTGATGCTATGAGCAACATTTCAGCTTTCATAATTCAGTTAATTTTCAAGCCACTGGTTACTGAACCCCCAGTACAGTTTTCATATAATTAAACCACACACACACACACACACACACACACACACACACACACACGATCCCCAAAAGTGACAAACGGCAGAGGAAAACAAAACCGAAAACCCAGAAAAGCTAGAAGAGTAGGATTCAGATATATTTTTTGTCTTTCTTCCTTTTATTATAGGCATGTACACCTGGAGGAGAGATGAGCAAAAGTCAGTTGGGGTTGAAGGGGAAGGGGAGAGAGGGGCTCATCTTTCCATTCCTATTTGTATCAGCACACACATGGGAAGCACAGACTGGCATTCTCTGTTTACTGACCAATTATGTCTCACACACATGAGGGGAAGAAATGATTGAGTAAAGGAACACTCCGTTTTCAATTTAGATACTGTTTCCAAAATTGTGTGGAAAAATCTTAACGAAGAACATTTAGGTTTTGTCTTCACAATAGCAAGAATTTCTCTGAAGATTAAAATTTCAACAAAATACTTAAAATATTTGGGTAATTAAAATGCACATAATGACTTTTAAGGAAAACAACTGGTCGTTCCATTTGTAAGAGCAGAGGTTTGAATTGATGCTGAAAAAAAATAGTGTACCGGAAAACTGTATGGGTCAGGTGAAATCTGCTAGATACTAGTTCTCGCCACTGCATTCTTCAAGCTTTTTATTTGCATCAACAGCAATACAAAATTCAGAAAATCTGGTTTCTTTCCTAACTGGATATGATCTTTTCTCACCTGCATAATCTTATTTTTCTCAAAGTGACTTGTCACATCAATATGTGCCCTTCTCTCTCTTGACCTTGTTTAAATAACATCACAATTTTAGGATATTTTATCTGCTGCTAAGAGAGATTCAAATTAATATTAGCCTTATGCTGATACTGTGTTTCACAGGGAAAATACATATGAAACTGAGGGATTTGAGAGGATTATTAACCAGATTGTAAATCCCTTGAAATCAGTTTTATCTCCTCTCCCTGTTCCTCTCTCTCTTTTTTTTTTCTCCTTCACTATCACTCTCTTTCAATCTCTCACTTCCATAGTCCCATCTGCCCTTTATAATTCCCTATTTACACTCAGTGGGTATAAAAAAGAAAAAGGAAAATAATAAATATCCAAAGAAATATTATGTTAAGATCCTCTGGCCTCTCCTCTCTTATATGCAAATAACTTAAAACAGAATATGGCCAGGATTTCCACAATGGGTCAGTTAAAATTCCACCATTTTCCAAGAGCTCTACTCAGTGAAGAAAAGCAATTACTGGGGGCTTAGCTTCACACTCTGCTTGTATTTCGAGTGACCAAGTGTGCAGTGTGGCAGAAAGTATAATTAGCCCAAACTTGAATTTAAAACAACACGAGGAGTGAAAATTACTGAATGCATGAGTGATAGTAAAAAAATGATGCACAGTGACTTGCTAATGTTATTTTTTGTCTGTGGGATTTCAGGTGAATTTATTTCTTTTATTAATAATGTTCAAAGTAGTTTATGTCTCCCTAATCAGTAGGAAAAGTATTTCCTTCCTCTGCTTTTACCCTTATTTCATTTTGTAACTTATCACATTGTATATCTATTAGGCTTTAGGACACTGAGAAAAGGGATAACTCTTAAGAGAGGGACTGGGGAGATCAGTAGATTTGGGTCCTGGCTTCACCAGCCACTTAACCTCTTTTTTTTGATTTTTGTCATTTTTCGTTATTTTGTGAAGACTCAAGACATCAGAATGACAATCCTGCAAGAAATGAAACAATGAACTAAACAAAAGAAGCTGCCCATCTCACAGATACTACAAGTCCTGCACAGCTCTCTGAAGTGTAGCTTCCTCCCTAGCTGGGCATTCACACCTCAGAGGATGTGGAGACATCCACTCCTTCTCCTGAGAGATTAGCCCACCATCTAATGGATCTCCGTGTCAGAAACACTTCCTTGATACCCATCTCTCATCCTCTTCTCCAGGATTTCTTCACATCACTGTCAGTGAGAGTATGGTTTCTAGGTGAGATAATTCTCCTCTCTCCTTCAAGCCCATCCCTTCCTGATTTTAGTAGATGCCTATCATCTGGCCCCTAGTCTCTGCTTAGTCAAGCTCTACACATTAGTTCTTTAATCTTTCTTCATAAATCAGTCTCTCAAGGCCCTTAATCATTCTTGACAGATGACTTACCCAATAGTTTACCATCAGAATGTGAGATCCTTGTCTTTGAAATTGTATCAATATAAATTATTTAAAAAAAAAACATTATTGGTACTGAGTCCTTGAAGAGACAGAACCATAGTGTCTTCAGTGAGAGCTAGGACATTTCCAGAGTAGTCTTAAATGAAAATACGCAAATAATGGCCATGTCACTAAGAGCTTTGAGCCAAAACAAGGAAAAGTATCTCCTCACTTCATGGAAAGTAAAAAACAAACAAACAAAAAAAAAACACAAAAAACCCAACTATTTTTAAAAGGTATGTTGACCATTTAATACTTGGTGTAAGAAAGTAAGCCAAGGAACATTTTTAAAAAGTTTAATGTGACTCTGTTAAAGAATGAACAAGTTCAAGTAGTAAAAGTCAGCTATAATCCCAGGCAATGTTTGCTTCACCTTCGTGCTCTTACAGGGGTACTCTGAAGGAGGTGGAGGGAAGAAGAAAAAGAACACTGTATTTTCTGTGCAGCCTTTAATATAAACTTCCCAACATGGCCTAGGAATTTTTCAAAAGCTTTCTGATCTTTTTATGGCCTGACATCATATTCCTCTACAGTGACATCATAGATTTTAAGGGTAGGATCAATGGCACTAGTATCTTAAAGTGCTCCCAACCCATCAAAATTTGGCATTTGATACTTTCCTTTAACAACCTTAAGTTTCCAAAGTTTTCTTTGGGTTTTGAAGACTTCAACCTTAGATCCCAGATAAGCTTCTCTGTGTTTACACACTGTTAGACCAGCCTTGTGAGTAGCACCCTGTAAAAGAGGCCTGGCTGGTAAGATGGCTTTACTAGAGGGAGGTCAGGCAGAGAGTTAGGAAAGAGGCAAAACAGACAACAGTCTGGGTTCAAGCGGTAAGGCTTTCTTTTTCTTTTTCTCCAGGTTCAGCAATTTGCACCTCCTTACCCATTGTCTATGGGTCTACTTTAACCAATAATTTTCCCTACAAGACCAGAAAAGAAAAAAAAAAAAATCTAACCTTCCCCATGCTAGTGCTGCTGGGCTACCTTCCAGAGTCAGAAGCATGGCCTCTTTGTTTCTAAAGTACCAAGGAGGCAAATGGAGATTCTGTGCTGCAGGGTCTCAAGCAGATGGAGGAGAGACCACTGTCCAACCTTCTTCACACCAGGAGGAAGTGTGGCTGGACGGCAGGATCGGAACACTGATGTGTCTCACTCAGAGTCTGCTGGAGCAGCCTCTCCAACTTTCTGCGGTAAACAACCCCCTCATCGCTCTTGTTTTGTGTTGCTTTTGTTTTTACATCCGTGGTGGACTTCCATGGGTCCTACTGATTGTGACTGGTACACAGCTTTGCCACATACAGTAACTCTATACATGGTCAACAACATCTGAACCAATCTGTTCTTTCTTGAGAGAAAGAGAGGCCTGGCTCAGGCACTCCGTCACCACGTCAAATGGCTATAAAAATTACTAAACCACTCACTTTCAGTTTCTGTACTTACCGTGTCATGGAACATTTCTAAACAGCTTGGAACTGGCACCCAGCCACCACACTCTGAGTAGAGCAGTGTTGGCCAGTGGGCCAAACCACACCCAACACCAGTTTTTGGTAAAGAAAACTTTGTTGGGCACTGAGGAATTGCCTGTGGATGTCCCCCACTACCACAGCAGAATTGAGTAATTATGACAGAGTGGGCTTGTGGCCCACAAGCCTAGACTAGTTACAATCTGACCTGTTAAGAAAGAGCTTCTGGACCCCTGTTGAACTAGAGGACACTAGGCAACAAAAAGATGGGACACATTTCAGCACAGTGTACCCCACCCACCCTGATGTTACCTCTCTCCCTTCCAAGAAGAGATGAGGTTTAATATTTCTCACAAGCCTCTTATTCTGAGCTTATTCTTTCCAGAAAGGAAGATGACAAGGTGTTTTCTTTGTACTTCAGCACAGGCCAAGGGAGGATTTACACATCAATTATCAAGAAGAAAGACTTTCTGGACCTTCTGTGCATGTGTGTGTGTGTGCGCATGCACACGCTCCCCACATGTGGGTGTACAAAACCACTCCAAGGCTGAACCAAGTCACTACAAACTTGCTATGGGAATATCCAGCTAGAGCCTACTGACCATGTTCATAAAGAAATCCTTTTGTTAAAGAAAACCACTTAGGAAGCTGGAGGGAAGGGGTGGAGAGGAGGTGCAGGCCGCCTTTAAGAGGGTTCTAGCGCATCAATCAGAAACAGCTGTGACCAGTTTAATGCTATCACAGGGCTCATATAGATGTGACATCACATAGAACTAAAGCTTGGCCAAAGAGTTTTACTGGCAAATACCTTAAACTCTAAGGATTTGGTTACAAATTTGTATGTGGCATGTGTTTTCTGAATGAATTCACAACTGGGAGCTAACACATATCACATCCCCTTCTAGTAACTCAGAGGGCTATAAATGGGGTGGGCTTTTTTTTTTTTTTTAAACCTCGAATTAAAATCTTTATTAATTTTCAACTAAAGGGAAGTAAATGAATTTGCCATCATCCCAGTTTATTACATGTCTAACTAGAAAGATTTTCACAATCAGACCAGTATCCTGGCCAAGGAGGAGGAATGGGGAGGCACTTTATATTCTAATTTCAAACTGCAGGGTGTCCCAGGTGTACTGTATAGGATTTCCTGTAATTTAACAGCAAAATAAGCAGTCTACAGGAATGTGTTTGCCATACTGTACATTTGTATTAATTACCCAGCAGGATAAAGTGATTTCTTTGTGATAGAAAGAGATGTGGATCTACAGGAAAATCATTAAACCAAACTGGGAAAAACAGACAGTTTTGTGTTAAATACTTTGGCTGGATTCAGGATTGGAGTCTGGGAGTATGTAACTGGGGGCATTTTTCTCGTACTAAGTTTTCTCCAGAACAGGAGACTAGTCGCCCCAACCAAAAGTAGCAACCAATGCTGCAAGTGCCCAACTGGCCACCCAGGTGTCCCAGGAAGTCTGGGACAAGGTGCCTTCCCCTCAAGCAGTGTGATCCCCTCAGAAGGTAATGCAGAGATACACATGGTTACAACAAGGAGGCAAAGGAATGAATGCTGAGTGGAAAAGATAGAGAGTACCAGAAGTTCAGTGGTGGTGAGAGGGATGCAAGCTGACATGGCAAAAGAAGGCTTTATGGATGGGCCGAGTTTGGACAGATCTCACAGAAGTGTAGTCCAGGTAAGTCTGGAAGTTGGGAATTCCAAGCAGTGAGGTACAACAGGGGAAGTTGAGGTATAAGATGAGAAGCCAGATCTGAGCAGCAGGGGTTCAGGTGACAATGCGCTCAATGAGAGAGTATTGAAAAAGAATGTGGGGGAGGGGTGGTGAGGAATGTCTACTGTTGAGCACATCCTTTGTACCAGATGCTTTCTGAGCTAACTGAAGCATCACAATTCTTTGAAGGATGTGTTATCATCATCCTCATCAACCCTATTTTGGAGATAAGGAAACCAGTCTTCACAAAAGGTAAATCACTTATCCAAGATAAGGGAAAACCTAGACATTCAGAACCACATCTGTTCACTCCAGTGTGTTTTATGTTACCTGAATGCTGCACAACCCTACTTGCCCAGCAAAATCATGCTTGGAAGTGTAAAATAGAATAAACATTTCCTAACCCATTTCGGGACATTCTGAGGCAATGCTTCTGGGCTCGGGGTTGGCCATTCTCTGAGGGTATTTCTGAAACTTAGGCAGTAGTGTGGATTTCCCCCACACACAGTTACCCTCTTTTGGTGGACTTTTGTACTTTGCCATGACCCTGCCTACCCTCATGGCCAAGGAACTCTTTACATTCACCCTGAAATAATCTGACTGTCAACGTCTAAGAGCCCAACCCTGCTTTTCACGTATTTTCCACAAGCTCAAACTTCCACAGATGATGGTGTGAGATGAGTCAATAAGGATATTTCTGATCTCTATTCTTGTGGACTATGGCAAGGTCCCTGGAGTTTCAGGGCAGAGCTTAGGGCAATGGTGATTGTGCTTCTGTTTGGTTAGGAACTGAAAGCCCAGGGGAGCAAAGTGAAGGAAGGGGGATTGAAACAGGAAAGGGAGTACACTGCTGAGCTGGGCCCTGCTGGGGAGCCAGTGTCCCTGCTCTCTCCACACCATCCGCTTGATCCTAGAAGGATGCCATGTGATGGCTATCTCACAAGACCTGGTCATTGGGGCACGGGGGAGATTCACCTGCTGGCTTCTGCCTACCGTTGGTCAAAGGCTCATTCCATGTGGCATCAGCTTCCCCACGCTCTGGGGCTGTGCACTCCTGAGTCCTCAGTGTTCCCACAGCATCACTCACATTAGCATCAGCAGGGAGAAAAGCCAGCACCAGGGGAGTATGCACACAGACCTGTTCATCCCTGAAGGGGTAGCTCTCTGGTCAAAATCCTCACAGATGAGCTGAGGTCATCCGAAGGGGCTAATGATGGTGTCTGGTTCATATAATACTTTTTTTCCCCCTAATTCTGTGAAACAGTCATTTTAAAAAATCCTGATAGTTGTCTGAAAGACAGCACCATGGTACCAGAAGAATGAGCAATAAAGACATTGAACAAAATGTCCAAAAGATCAAATGCACCTTCTCCCGCCCTCCCAGGACTTTCCCTGGGATCTGTCAGGGTCACGCCTCACCTTAGACGAGAGTGGGACAGGCATACATAGCAGGCTTCCCTCACCAAATAAGAAACTTTGCTATGGGAATATCAACTGACTCAAATAATAGCAGTGCTATGGAATATTTGTTCCCTTCTCCAGGGGAAGAAAGGCCTGGAATCATGGCAGAATGTGTTTTTCCTCATTTCACTCTTTTTCTAGCTCTCCTGCTAGGTAAAGATGTACACACTGTATAGGCAAAGACTGAACATTTAAAATAGATTTATAGGATGTTCACAGAATAAACAAACCCTAATTAATTATCCAGAGTGAAAAGCAAACCAGTGGCTTTTAAGATTTAGCATGAGTAGAATCACCTGGAAGTGTTATCGGAACTGGAACACAGGTGTGTCCAAAGGTCACTGATGCTGCTGGACCCTGGGACCATACGTTCAGAACCAGTGACGTAAACTAACCTGAATCTGTCACTTTTCATCAAATGACTACTAATCCAATGATTATGGGAAAATGTAGAGGTTATTCAAGTTTTCTGCGTAATTTAGATTTAACCCAAAAAACCTTCTGGTTGAGAATTTTGGCATGAGTGTGATCTGAGGAGCAGCAACGTAAGCATTAGCTGAGAGTTCGTTATGAATGCAAATTTTCAACCACTGAATTGAAATCTGTACTTTAACAAGAAGCTCTGGGTAATTTGTGTGTACATTGAAGTTTGAAAAGCACTATTCTAACCCATTTCTTGCCTTTTAAGAGTGGAGATGTCTGTGCAGTTGTGGCGATCTTATAGTAATTCTCCGTCATCCCTGAGTTCCAGGACAGAAGTAAAATTTGTAAAGATTATATTAATTTTAAGACTGACCTCCCAGAGCATTACAGGGTAGGTTTTGTTTTATTTTGTTTTGTTTTTATAAATTCATAGTTATTTGCAATTGTGATTAATCAATAAAAAATCCTGATGTCACCTATTTTCTTACTCCTTGTCTCAAAATCCAGCAGGGTCTGGAACCAGAAAGGTACAGGTTAAAGGTTAAATCCTCTCTCTTTAGCACATATTTTTGGGGTGAAGATAGTGGTACTATTAAAACCAGAGGTTGATGAACTTGTTCAATAAAGCAGCAGGTAATCAATATGGTTTTCTAGGCCATTCAGTCTCTGGACCAACTATCAGCGGTGCTGTGGTAGTGTGAAGGAGCTACCCAAACTTTGGGTGGCACTGAGTTCTAATACAGCTTTCTTACAAAAGTGGTATGGACCAGGTTTGGTCCATGGGCCATAACTTGCTGGCTCTGTTTTAAACTCTCCGAGCTTCAATTTCCTTGTCTGCAAAACAGGCTTAGAAAAACCTATGTGGGAGGGTGGTTGTGAAGATTAACCCAAATAATGCATGTGCAAAAGTGTCTGGCAGAAGAGCTTCATATTGTGAATTCCCTCCTTCCTTTTCTTTTCTCCTTAAATTCGGGTGCAGAAAAATTCTAATTAATTGACCATTTTAATTAGACAAGTTCCAGTTAATTCAGTTCCTACACAGGCACACACAGACACGCTCTCTCTCTCTCTCTCTCTTTCTCTTTCTCACCCTGTTTCACTCCCACATGCCCTAGAAGTATATCCCTCCAAGCTATGGTTTCCACGTGGATCTTATCAAAGAGATACGGAAAAACTGTTGGATTTTTGACTTGCATCATTTTTTATTTCTGTGTCTTTTCAGGCTGCTCTGGATCTAGGAAGACTTTCACTGCTATCACATGATGATCAAGCTAAGAAAAATGTAGCAAAGGCTCTGTGAAGGTAACTGTTTGCATATATACCAGCAGTTGTGTTGTACCCTGGGATCAATGCCTGATGAGGGAGCTGGTGACAGGAAAAAGGTCAGGTTAGGAGGGAGGACAGAGAAAAGCTCTTCTTAACGAACAAAACCTCTTCTGAGGTCAGGGGTACAGAGGCTAACTTGATATTTTACCCTGATATCAAATTGATTTAGAAGTTACTAAAACACACTAGCAGGGTGGCCCCCCTTCACCATAAGATCAGGCAATTTCCTTGGAAGTGGACTCCGCCCAGTGAATTTTCTCACAAATAATCTGAACTTTGTCCTGAGGCTTCCTTGCACCTCTCACACCCCAGTGTGGCTGAGCTCCTTTCACAAAAAAAAATCTACTGTGTGTGAAATCCAGTCATGTGTCCTGAACACTCCTCACTCTCGAATCCATGCTGAACGAAACAGGAACTGTTTTGGATGGAATATTCTGGTTTTGAGGCACTCTGTACCCCACATTTGAGCCACCACTTTTTTCTTCTTTTTTTGGAGGGGAGATTTTGCATGCTCCATTTCAAGGTCATAAAGAAAATTAAACCAAAGCCTCACCTCCCTTTCCTTTTCATATACTTGAACAGTTCTAGAGAAATTTTCTGGAGAAAATAGAGCTTAATTTCTTGGAGGTGTTTTGTTGACAAGAAAATGGAAAGCATGTGTCCCAGCTTCACTTATTGTACTTCCAAGTAATGAAAGTATTTAAGAAGGTACAATTATGATCTTGGCAAGCACCTGGGGCTCTTGGAGCTGTTTTTTCACACTGAATAAACACTGCAGATAATCTGTTTATGTACACTGTTCTGAAAAGCTATCTACAACAAAAGACCACAACTATCCTTTAGTTTCTTTTTTTTTTTGAAAGGAAAAAATATATATATTGCACTAATAATTTGCTGAAAATGATTTTATTGTCTCCATTTTCACTCTAGTCAGACAGAAATAGGTTTTAGTAAAGGAGTTCTTGTTTTTTTTTTTTTTTTTCCTTTCTGTCACTTTTAACTGAACAGTATAATCCATTTTTTCTAATTACCTGAAATTTTTCTTGTTAATGCTTCCTGGTGATCAAGGATCTCCTTCCTGACCTGAAACATGAAATTTAACCCTCCTTTGAATAAGGTACCCCCAATTCATTTCATCCTCCCAACCTGATTGACTTCGATTAAATGATACCCTTAGCTTCATGCAAACCTGGTACAGCACCAGAAAAGAGCACACAATCTCTTTTTCTTTAGGCCAAAAATAAGAGGAAATGGTAAGGAGTCAGAGTTTGAAATGCAGAAAAATTCATGTCTACAGCTTGGCCTTGTAAAAAGCTTTATATTGTACAGATGCTATGGAGAATTATCCCCCTATCATAATAAAAGTCTAGAACATTGACACTGGAAGAAAAGAAAAGAAACAATGACATATTCACTTGTTTGGCACTGTTGTGAGATTCAGTGAGCAAGCTACACACAGGTAAAGAGAATAAGCTTCACACCCTCATATTTGAGGGAGTCTCCTTCCTACTTAGAGAGTAGATGGTCAACAGCCCAGCAATTCAGAATAACTATTTTATTTCTCACTACATACACCTAAAGGTCAACCTCCTACTGCCCCTGTATTGCAGCAGTTAGGGGTGGTCTTCCTCCTTTCTGGGTTAGTGTGAGTCACTCTTTGTATGTCCAACCCATGTGCTCTTGGGAGGTGAGAAATGATAAGTTAGATGGGGGAATGTCTTCCAGTTGATGTGAAAGTGGTATTACCTCTAAGTTCATTCCAATGTGGGCTTAGAGATAAATTGTCTACCCTGCTCTGTTTTTCCTCCCTGCTCACTGTCAGGGTATTCAGAGGGGCATAAAGGATGTCCACGAAGCAAAGAAACTTTGTTCACCACAGCTTCATCCTCTTGGGCTGTCTTCATCCCAGACACCTTGAAGAATAAGCTCTCTGCTTTTGCTCTCACTTAGTTGTTACTGGCCCATGAATGAGGGACCAGCAGGATCTTACACTCTGCCCCTTTGCTCTCAGGAAATATGTGGGCAGGATCAAAGTGCCACAGGTTATATTTCTGGAGTTAGCCACTTTAAATGTGGAAGAAAGATTCTTCATTGTCTAGTCTGTCCTTTTCAGTTTGCAGGTAGGGGATTGGGGTCTTCAGAGCTGAAGCCACACCATCTCCTGATTCCATGTGGTATCTGAAGTCTCCATGCAAGGGCCTTGTTTTTTCAGTGGTGAGTATTCTCCTGGTGCTGAGAGCCGCAGGGGTCCCTAAGCCTCTAACCACTAGGGGGCAAAACCAACCCAGCACTTTCAGTAATTCATCCCAGCTGAGCAGCCCTGTTTCCTTCAGCCCCAACCCAGGAAGTCTCTTTCTAGCGATGTTTTGAATTAAGGTTGCAATAACATTCTCACAGTCCTTCTCAGCTCACTGGCCTCACTGAAGGCTAAAGGAATTCACAGCAGCCCCTTGAACAGCCTGGGGCCTGTTTCTCTAGCAGTTATGAAGAGAGAAACCGGTTGTCAAAATGACAGTCTGGTTCTACCCCTAAGCCCAACATCTACTGCATCTAAACCATTATGAAAGCAGAGAGAGGAAGAAGATAGTCTGTATCTGCTTCCTGTTCCTTGAGGAGTGTTGGACAATCCGGTGTCCCTGCCTTTCACAGCTAAGAAAACAAGTGCAATCAAGGGTGCTGTTATAAGAGTCAGTGCGAGGAAGTGAAGTCTTAGGGATGTCAAGACTGGAGATGCTTTGAACACAAACCCTTGGTAAGTGCTTGGTACACTTCTGTGTGTGAATAATAAATTCATGATGACTTAGTGATTCTATCATGAATATCTTCTCAGGACACTGGTGGGGTATGGAGAGAAGAATTTATTAGCCCATCTTACAGAGGAGGAGTGAGAGAGAGGAAATGGTTCTCCCAACATCACCACATTAGTCAACTCAGTCTTTTAATTGAAATAAAACAGAGATCATTTAACTGTTTTCTTCAAACCACAATGCTCAAGTAAGCAACACTCTAAAATTTCCCCATACTTGATAATGTAACACATGGAATTGCGGGAAAAAAAGAACATTTTTTTTTTCAAACCAGTGCCAATCTCATTTTACTACCCACTTGACTATGTGCTTAGGGATAAATATAACATTTTTGTAAAGGATGCCATAACATAGCAGCTTCATATTTGTGTTAGTTTCATGTGATGATGTCATGTGATATAGGAGGAGTCTCTGATTCCACAACTGGGGAAAAGAAAAACAACTGAAAATATGAGAACTAATTTTGGAAAACATTGGTTTAAGCTGTATTTGCCAGTTTTCACTTGGCATAGGGACTTTTGTAGCAAAGATTACAGATTACATTGCAAATTATATTTATTTACTTCTATTAAGACTAATTGGGAAAGGAGGTGCTCATTGGTGGGGAAGGAAAATATTTTAGACCAGAGGGAACTGTGTTCTGAATACTATTCTGCTTCCTCATTTCCCAACTCCCTTCACGCATTGGAGGAGTGTCTAAAGCTCAGATCATCTTTCTGCTTTAAAGACAGTGTTCATACAGGTACACACACACACAGAGTAAGAAAAAAAGACCCACAACTTTGCTTCTGGTTTTGTAGGTATAACTAAAGAATACAAAGATACTTCAAAATTCCCCAAATTTCTCTCCTTCCTCCACCTGCACACAAAAGCTAGAAACACTGTTGAGGCAAATAGCACGTCAATGGCAAATAGGCCTGTGTAACCACAGTGCTAGGGAGAAGTTACCCATTTTGCGTGGAATAGGCTTTTCTTTCATGATAGCAGTTTTTTTTTTGACATTCCCACAGATGTCACATTAGATCCAAGGGAAGGAAAAAACAAAATCTGGACAAGATTCCAGTCATTATGTGCAAATCAGAGAGAAAGCCCACTCTTGGATGGGAAGAAAAACAGCAGGAAAGAAGAGACTTAAAAAGGGGTGACACCCTTTAATCCTGTCTCCTTTGCCTCATTTAGCGCCTCTGCCATCAACTGACTATATTTCTTCATGAGCTCAGCCATTGGCAGTGTAGACCATCCCAGGAGTCCCATGGCTCTTCCAAATTGTATACAAGCGGCACAGAGAATTGTGACTTCAAAACATTCAAGGGAAAAGAGAATGTCCTTCCCCACCGCCGTCACTTTTAAAAATGACAATTGATGTTGCCTGATGTGGAAGTTCAGTAACCCAATTATACCACATTTCATTCAAGGGTTAGCAGTTGGAATAATAGTGCCTGACAGGGAAGTCTCTACATAAAATGATGCTGCCGTTTTATTTTGTGTTGGCCCAGTGTTTTCACACATTCAGGTTTAGAGCAGAGCCCAGTGCTTTTTTCTTTCAAGGTCTTTGCTTCCCATGTCCTTTTTCTTGGTTCTTGCTGCTCAGTCCTTTTCTTTGCTTCTGTGGGTAGAGCTATCTCGCCTTCCCTGCCTGGGCCTTGGCTATTTACTGAAGAATATATGCATCATTGGAATCCACACCCTGGGGCCAAAAGCTTTATATATTTGGCCCTGAGCAGCCTTTTGGGTGGTGGGATGAGGAGCCACTAAACACCATGTGGAGGCCACTAGGGGGTTTTGTATATCATTGCCATTGTTATTACCAGTCGCCTTTCCCTGAGGATAATGTGCACCTAAAAGGGTTTTAATTAGAATCACTCTGCTTTGCAGAATGTTTCCCTACCAGGGGCCTCCCATCATCCTTGTGGTCATTAACAGTTAAGTAGATGGCATACTTAGCAACCCAGACCTTATAGTCATGCAGGCGGACACATGCAGATGTGACGTCCTTCTCAACTGGCTGTGCAAAGAGCACTCAGCTCCTGTTCACTTACCTGGCTCTTCAGAAGGTGGCTACTGCATCTCTCAAGACTCAGGTAAAGAGGGATGTGACAGGCCTGCATGAAAAAAAAAAGGGGGGGGGGGGTTGTAAGGAAAGGCTAGTTTTATTGATAATAGCTAACCTTTCCTTAGTTATCTACAGCATACCTCCTCTTAGATAAGGTTTATCATCTGCTCCCACTGTCTGAGGGACTTGTAGGGATGTAGTCTCTCTCTACCTCTCCTTCTCCTTCTCTCTCTCGCTCTCTCTCTGGTTAGTAATGCTTACCAAAAAACTTTGTCTCCATGTTCCTGGCAGGATGTTAAATACCCAATGCAGAACTCAGCCAACCCTCATCTCTGATCAATGATCATTTATCTTATAAGCCCTGGAATACTGACCTATATATCTGGGTTGAGAAATAGGATGCTAATCCCAATCTTTTTCTTGGAACTCACTTCCAACCTTTTCATTTCTGGCTTGCCTAGTCCTTTTGGAGATGGATACTTGACTACTGATAGCAAATTCAATGTAGCTTCAATCAATCTATAATAAACTACCAAGAACAGAGCCTTCCATCCTGCTGGAATTGATCATAAAGTGTGAGCAATAAGTAAATTTTGATGAGTTTGTTTGTTACCATACCATAACCTAGCATATTCTGACAGTGAGGTAAACAGGTAAACAAAGAATGTTCGATGGACAAAAGCATAGGACAGGAAGTGATTAAACCTCTGAAAATTGAGACCCTGGTTAGAGATTCCTCAGGGCAATAGCTGAGCTGGGGTAGGAGCTAGAGGACATGAATAGGAATTTGCCAGTTACAAGTTTGGCATGGGGATTCCAGACCAAAGTGATGATGTATAGAGAATCATGTTATGCATGGGCAAATTTTAATTATTTTTATAGATGCAGAATGAAGTATAAGTAGGGAAATGAAGAGAGACGAGATCTGAAATGTGGTTAGGACTTGGTTCATTCATCCCAGTTTACCTAGGACAGTTGGTATACTCCCGTTGTCCTGGTGTCCTTTTTTCTCTCAAGCATATCCCAGTTTAGATGATAAATTACATGGTCATCTAACATAGATCATAAGACTAGCTTTTATATTACAGGTGATGGGGAGTCAACAGGAAGGAAACAAGATTAGAGTTAGATTATAGAAATAATCCTTTCACAGCCAAGTTTTGTGGTGACTGCTAGGTACCTCTGAATGTTGTTTCTACTCTTCTTCAGAAATAAGAATCCTGTTGCTTAGCAGGCCCAATATTATCTAGCTAAAAATTAGAAGCCTCAGCCTCATTTCCAGGTCAGTATGGCCATTGACTAAGTTTTGTCCACAGAGGTGAAGTAAGAGTGTTACATGGAATATCTCAAAAGTCTCTTTAAGGAGTGAGGGGGTACACTTAATTAGATCAAAAGTATAGGCTCATAACATAATGTAAAGCTACAACCTAGAGGGACTCTGTGTCCTTGATGACTTAATTGAATTATCCCTGGATCCCTACATTTCCTCCTTTCAGACCTTTTCTATATGGGAAATGAATACATTTCTGTTTTATTTAGGCTGTTTTTTTAATCTTTCTATAATAGGCTGCTAAACAAATTAATAACCTATAGGTCAATCCTTCAAGGAGATTCAGTTAGGTGTCAACCCAGCATGGAGGTATGAGAAGCAATCATTTTGGTTCAGATCTCAACATCATCCTCTAATCTAGCTTTACCTATGAGATCCATATCTGGAGAGTTATTGGACCCTCACAAATAAAAATGATCATTCTCCATTGTCTTCTTAAGTCTCATCTCCTTTGATTAAAAGCTGAAAGAGAGGGCACTTCTTTTATTCAGAAAGCTCTCCTTGGAAATTTTGCTCTTGGGTTTGGTTTTGTGCATTTTAATAATTCAACTTAAAAAAATCTATTATATTTTAAAATACTCTGTTGAATGTGGAGTGGGAATGATTTTTAATTGGATGGGGATGGGTGGAACACAGAGAAAAGAAAGAGGAGTAAGGAAAGGAACAAGCATTTACTTTTGAAGGAATAACAACATTCTAAACTAAATGGCTATCACCAATAAAATGTTTTCCTATGGATAGATTCACATTTCTGCCTCTGCCACTGGACTTACCCTTAAAAAGAGCAAAAGCAAAGACATGTTTCCTTCATGTAAGACTTATGATCAGAGGAAATAGAATATAAGTATACATATATATTTAATATATACATATTAAAGTAGCCAATGGGAAGAGTTTAATGCAGGCAAGCAGTAAATGTAAAAAAACGAAAGTAGATATAGCCAGATTATATATTAAATAAAAAACAATGAATAAGCACTGAGTGAAATTTTATATGTGCACATTACACCAAACCAGTCAAAGATTCTGACCCCTGGCACTGTGGAAATGATGCAGCCATCTTCTTCATTCTGATGCTTTCAATAAAATCATTCCCAAGAGAGCCAGGGAAGAATTCTTTCTCTCAATAAAATGTGAAACCGTTGGTATTATGAAAAAGCATACTAATAATTGGATAGTGTTCTGAAGTGACTTTCATAAAGCCTCCCTTTCCACTTCCCTCCTCAGGTTTTATTATTGCCCAGAGAGTCCATCAGATCATAGGGGTTTTGTTGGAGATAGAAAGTTGTAGCCTTGATTGGTGCCCTTGTGAGATGTGGGTCAACAATTCGCATATCAACAGAGATAACTTGACGAATGATGTGCTCTGTGCTCCTAAACATAGCCCACCCGAAATGAACATGCTGCTCAGCAGCCTCACCTGAGAATAAAGGAGTCAAAGTGGTGCCTGGGCTCTCCAGGCAGAGGCAAAAATGGGTTCCAAGTAGCAGGAGCCTTCAGTTAAAGTCGCAGTGTGAGTCTACAGATCAAGGGCCACGTGCTGAAGGATGGGTAGAAAGGCTGTTGTGATGGTGAATTAAAAGAATCTGGAAGTTGAAGTCTTGTCAGTGGCCATGAAACAACACGGGAATGTGAGACTGGCCTAGAATGTGAAAGCGAAAAAAGTCTGCAGTAGCATCTAGGATGAATGAAAGTTTGCAGTCACAACAATTAGTACCAGTTGACAAGGTCTTTTAGAAACATGTCAGCAGAGGGAGATCACATATGGTACCTCTTTTACACCTTTCCAAAGTAGGGAGAAGAGTGGGAGGAGGAGGAGGGATGTTGACAGTAAATATTCAAGACATGGGAGTTGAAGAATTTTTGGAAGGCAAACCAGCAAAAGGCACCTTTTCAGTTTCAGGTTAAGCCAAAGGGAGTGAGTGCTATTGGTCTTACCAGCTGTTGAGCCTCACTGTTCTCTGCTGGCTTGGTGTCCAGCTTGGGACTGCCCCCAAAACCATAGCACACCGCTTAATCTCTTGCTTGACTGATTCAATCTTGGCATGTTCTCTGACTGCCTCACTGAAGGTTTTCTTAATCTCCCACCTTCTCCTCTTCACCTCATGAGGTCTACTCTGCCATCCTCCTTGCTGACCAAGGAATTTATTCAAGCTACAGTTGTGTTCCATCAGATTTCCAACAGATGTAATTAAGTTGAAACCTGTATCTGCAATAAGATTGAAAAAGAAGAGGGGCAAGCGTGATGTGTATATGAGGATAAGGGAAATCCTACAGTGGTGGAGATGGTGGAGACTAGACTTTAGACCAGCAGATATGGAAGTGTCTCACACTGACCTTAACCCTCACAAGTTGAGTCAGCTACTTCCCAAGAAGTATGCGTTTTCTTTCCATGGTACACTCCAAAGGGTAGGGCCCATTTCAGTGTGCTGTAATTCTTCAAATTTTGCTGATCAAGATGTTTTCTCTTGGTTAAAGAATAAGGTTAAAGAATAAGACAGTTGTCACAGAGAAGTTTGGAGGCAGAAAGAAGTAGGGGAAGATGTTTGTTGGAAGAGTTGAAACACAAGCCATTTCCATGTCTCTTCTTGACACTCTCCCACCCAGGGAACTATGAACAGGCATCTTCCTACACCCTGAAGTGCTAGAAAATAGTGTTTAAGTGCTGGATGGAGTACTCTTTAACTTTTAAAACTAATAGTAGATTGTAGTGTGTTCAGATTTTGGATATCATGTCATTTTATTTGTTCTGCTTCTGGGACTGCATGGCCCATTTATTCTTCTTCCTTTCAAGGATCCAGGGTGTTTGTCCAGTGGATAAGCTCTGACTTCTGAAATAATAGTGCCGGGAGGTAGTGTGTTTTTCAGGAAAAGCTTTAATCATTTTTTCTGTAGGTATGAGAGAGCTGACCCCTTTATGGAGGGATACACCAGTTTCACATGACTCCACCTGTTTAAAGGTGCACTTACTCTTGTTGAGGAAAATCTGAAGAAGTTTTTTCCCTTGGTCTTTACTCTTCTTGTCAGATCTTACACGATCCCACCAAGAAAACCAAAGACAACCATTTTTCTTCCTTAACCTGAGGAGTCTTAACCTTTTTTTCTTAACTTTCTTAACATGATACATCTACAGACATCCACTTGGGTGAAGGAAACCAAAGCAAATGCTGGGGGGATCAGCAGGTACACAACAACATTTGCCTGTTACCTGAACAGAGAAGAGGATGTTCCCAGTGATGAGAGGTTGGGAAGAAGTGTTTTCTCTGAACACAGTATCTTTGCCTCTGGTCATTTCTACCAGAGACAACAAAAAGATTGAGAGCTTTGTCAAATACGGCCTGGGAGACAATCAGAGCAGCTGTGAAAGGAAGTTTCTGTGTAGCTGCTTCTCGAGAAACAGCTGTCCACCATGGGTCCAGGGGGCTGCTCAGAGCCTGGAAAAAAAAGCTCTACTTCTGTCTTTCCAGGTGACTGCCGCTGCTTCTCCTGAATTCAGACTCAGCAGAGGGCTAGGTGGACCTCATGCTTTCCTTCTATAAAGCAAGGCATTTAGATAAGAATAGTATTTCTGAATTCATGTTCTATACAGAAGAGTGGTCTTACCAGATGCTCAGTGAAAAGGCGGCACAAAGACTACGGGAGCAGGTGGGAAATCAGAGACCTTCCTCAGCTATGTAACAAAGCCAGACAATTGAAACTTTTAACTTTGCCTTCTTTTTCTAAAAATGAGGTAGGGAGATAAACCCTGAATGTTAATTTCTCTAAGGCCCCTTCATCTTTAGTCTGTCATGACCCCAAAATATCATCATTAGCTCCGTATAAACAAGTTTTGTACATGTACATGTGAGAATAATATGCTCTCTTTCTCAGTGAGATTGGGGCAGGTTTGCTTTTTAAATTCTCACCAATAAAACCCAAGCTCAGGCATTCAGGAAATATGGAGGCAGGAACTGGGTGATTTCAGGGAATAGCAAAACATCCATGTTGTTTCTTATTTGATTTGTCTTCAAGCTAAACCAGTCTTTCCTATTCTTTTTGTGGTTACTTTTTTTTTTTAAGTCACTTTGATTTGTTTGTTTTTTCTAAATGAATCCACTTAAACAGAGAGTCTGAATTATTCAAAATGTTTTAACTCAACCCTAAATTTCCTTAGTCTAAGGATCAAAGAAACTTGCACATGAGGAGGCTAGAAAAGCAGAAGGCAGATAATCCATAGGTAAAGGAAGGACCTGGGCCAGAGGGCGACTACACTCGCCACTTTAGCATTGACACAAGAGCTGAACTCATTAGTCTGATACACATTACAGTCACCCAAAGAAGCAGAGGGAGGGTCTGCATGGCCTGGGGTGATGGATAGAGAGACAGAGACTCTCTAAAGAAGTGGGGAGTTGCTAGAAAAACCAGCGATCATGGTTGAGATGTCTGCCTGGCACCCTGGCTGTTTAACACAGACCCCAACTTCGTTTCGGAAATGTTCTGCTTTCTCTTTAAAAACACTCTGGGCTTTCAAAAATGAAAACAAACCTCTTCCCCCAGGCAGGTGTGCATGCGGTGGCAGCATGCGCACAGACACAGAGGCACTCACAGTCATTTAACAAGGATGAGAGGGCGTGATCCCAAAGGCTTTCCAACCTCCTGTCCAAGGAGAGTTCCCTGGCAAGCCTAATCACTCTGGCAACAGCACACCTGAGCATTTCCCTCTCAGCACAAAGCAGAGAGGGGCTGGGAAGCTAGTTCTGTTGGACAAATAGTATCTGGGGCTAGAAACAGCCAGTAGACACTCTACCACTTACAGGGCCTTAACAAGCAAATTGGGGAAATCATCTACTCAGTTCAAATGTGACTCAGCCACTGCTTCAAAGTAGCTAAGTCGATAGAATCTGCTCTCCTTCAATTTTTCTTCAAATAATAATAATAATAACATTTGAAAATTATGATAATTATGTGTTCTATACTCTGGATGGGGGCAGTTGACAGTGAGGCATATTTTCTAATGTAATTAAGGCTTTCAGCTGATCCCTCCCAACTGCAATTGTTATTTTAAAACTGAATTAATAAATCATGTCCAGCCTGCTCAGAATAAAAATTTGTCTTGAGGATTCTTGTTGCAACCTGCAAACTCTGATTCAGAGCTGGAAGAGAGAAGCTGGGCAAAACATCTATTAGAATGGCCTGTGCTGGGTGCCAACCTGGGATAAACTTTTGGAGAAGGTTTTAGCTGGGACATCTGGAACCATTTCTAAGCTGTATTGGGAACAATATGCAAATAGTCTTTACCCTTTGTTCACTTAAGGTTCCCTATGCTAAACTCCAAGCAATTAATGCTGACTCCTGGATGCCCAGGGGACTCAGATCCCCTGTGGTTTGCACAGAGCACTTTAGCTATCATGATGAATTAGTGTAAGGCCTGGTAATGTACCTTTGAGTATGTGAGGCCTTTTAAGGCTCTCGGAGGTCAAGCCTGTGGCTGTATAAAGTACATTTTCCCTTGGCAGACCAGAGCCTCTGACGGCATGCAAGGTTTTATTTCTGTTCATCACAAGGTTCAGATTCCAAGTGTCCAAAATCACCGTCTTGCTTCTCCGGACAGTCGATGTTTCAGGCCTTTGATGATTCAAGGTAAACATTTACCAAGAAGGCCTGGCAAGAGCATTTTGTGTGCTTGGGGAAAGAGTTATGTGTGAATTCAGAGAAGAGGTATCATTTTTCTTTTTTCCAAATGCAGAGTGGGTGCAAAGCCCAGGGCAGGATACCACCTATGGGAAATCTCCTATCTGGACCTGGGGGGGTTCTAACCAGTGATAATTCTGCTCATCTCCCTTTAAAAGGAAAGTGGAGGAGACAGGGCCCAGAGGCCCAGAGGCCTTCCTCTGTTGTTTATACAGGTAGGTGATGGAGTGAAGAGATACTGGGCTGAAAGCCACAGACATAGTCCCTAGTGATAGCTCCACACTCTCAATTTGGCCTTATACAAATTTTTTATTTCTTTTGGATATTAATTCTCATTGATAAGATGAGAGAATCCTATTTTATTGGTCTCTTCTAGGTATAAACACAGTGGCTCTATTTTCCTCAGTGGTGTATTTTTGCTAGACTCTGATTTTTGTCTGATACAGAGAAATGCATCAGTGATACAAATATGCATCATGCTTTGTCCCGCTCAGTCCCCATCTCTTTCAGTATCTCTCTTTCTAGCCCCCATGCTTTCAGAGCTATGTGACCTTTGACAATTTCCTTACCCAATCTGAATCTCTGTTTCCTATCCATAAAATGGGATGGCAGTAGACTTCACTTCAAAGAGTGGTTGTGAGGTTCAAATGAAAATGCATATGAAGCACATGATAAGCATTCCAAAAGTGTTGGATATTAGTGGTATCTATAGATCCAGCACTTCCTAGGACATGCCCTGTAGTTTCTCCACTCCATATTTCTGGTCATTATTAGTTTCCTATGGCTGCTGTGCCACAATCTGAGTGGCTTAAATAACAGAAATGTATTAGCTCCCAGTTTTGAAGCCTACAAGTCTGAGATGAAGATGTTGGCAGGGCCAGGCTACCTTTGAAAGTGCTAGGGAAGGATCTGTTCCAGGACTATCTCTCAGCTTCTGGTAGTTCCTTGCCTTATGGCAGCCTGACTCCAGTTTTCACATGATTTTTTTTTCTACAGGGTGTGCCTGTATACAAATTTCCCATTTTATAAGGACACTGATCATATTGCATTAGGGGCCTGCTCTACCCCAGCATGACTTCACGTAAATTAATTACATCTCTAATGACCTTATTTCCAAATAAGGTCACATTTTGAAGGACTGAGGGTTAAGACTTCAACAAATGAATTTGGGGTGGGGGCGGTGTCGCAATTCTACCTGTAACAGTAACAGTCTTAGCCCCTGTAACAGTAACGTCCCATAGCACCTCTCCTAATCTTCAGTCTGCTCTGTTGCTCCTTTGAAATACAGGTTAACTTCTAAACTTTTCTCTGTTCATGCCCATCTGGGCTCAAAAGGGTTCTTCTTCAGACTTCTAATAAGACTCATCTGGATCTCTTATTTCAAACTTACTTATAGGTCTCTTCATGTGGTTAATTATCTTTATTCCATATGTATATTCTGCCTTTAACTAGAGGAGAACACTGTGTGTACTTGTATCTTCCCACCTCTTGAAACACTTCATTGCACAGAGTAGAAATTCACTGCTTTCCTGTAAGGTAGCAAATAGTTGAGGAAAATAGGGGAAACAAAGTCATCACAAATTTCACACAAGTTTAATGGGAATACAATTTCCTCTGTCCTAACTATCCTGCATACATAATGACCCTCAGAAACTTTCTGACCAAGACTTTTGTAAAGACATCCATCAGACCTGGTATATAGACCTCTTGTTCCTCCAGGTGGCTACCTTGGATTCAGCCCATAAACTCTGTTCTACTAAGTTCTTGGTTGAGTCCTCAATGTAGAAAAGAAGCTGTCAAGAAGCATCCACGTAACCTTCTGGGACCCAGTATCAGTGTGCTTCCTGGCATTCTTGTGTTAACTCCGACTTTGTTCTGAGAGATAAGTCTTTGTATTCCTAAGGACCAGTCATCTGAGACCTGCAATTGTAATGACTTCTCGGTAGTGAAGAAGCCTTAGGAACCACATCATGTATGGTCTGTGTAGGCCTGGGTCTTGTTACATGACCTTTTTACTGATGAAGTATTCATCTGACACCAATTTGCTTGATGTGCTCTTAGATTTTAGGGTATTGATACATTCTCCTATACTGGGTTGTGCCCTACTCTTGGAATAAGCCAAGTACCTCTTACATGGACTTCTTATTTTATCAGAGCCTCCTCTCAGAAGACTCTTGTATTTTTCTTTAACATTTTAGAGTCTGTTTTTACTTCTAGCTCATGTATTTTTGCAGTTTAACTGAGTTACTTTCAAGCTTGTTCTAAGAAATGGCCTAAGTAAGTTCCAGAGCATCTAACTGCAATACAGAAATCTCATGAAAATAACCACCTTTTGATGAAGACCTATTTTTTTGTTGGTCCAAAATATATTATGTTAACTCTATAACCATTTTTAAAAAGTGATTTATCCTTTAAGAGTAGTACTAATTGTTGACTGAAACAATAAGCACGGGTTGAAAAGCATGTGCATTAGAGTAAATATGATGACTCTTAGGTTGACCAGAGCTCTGGGCTGGACAAGGCCACAGAATCTGAGTTATAGAGATTTTACTGAGCTGACACAGGAGAATATGCTGCAACCTGCAAAGTGCCCAAATTTCCTTGATTGGTCACAGTACAGGTATAGGAATGAAGCAAGCTGGGCAGCAGCCATCCTCTTGTTTGTGTTTAATTTAAACTGGAATCAAATGCTGAATAAACGCAGAGAGAATAGCCCTGCTTTCTCGCATGCGTGTTCACAGGAGGTATTGGTCCGGCAGCACCATTTAGTGGGAAAACCTTGACACCAAATCAGCCTAATGTTTAGCTATAAAGTATTGATCCTTAGAGCATCAAATGCTGTCCACAAGGAAGTCATGTGAGAGCCATATGAGAGCTGGCCAGCCACCCTTAATAGAGGCAACTAACAAGAATGATAAAACTGGAGTAACATTCACCAATAGATAGTCAGCTATCTAGAGCAGCCTAATGAAGTGTTTTACTTTAAGGCCCTCCTTTAATAGTTTATTTTCTAAACTTTGTCCAATGTAGATAGGTATATATACATCTATTTTAGAGGGTTTAGATAAACTTTATAGATGCATAGATGTAACATGCAACATACATCGTTGATGTTTAGAAAAAATATTGTCTTTTATACTCTTTGAAACAACATGTACTGAAAATTCATGCAAGAGACACACACCTGCTTCCTCTTAGGACAACATCACTAAATGGTAGCTCTCTCAACCCTGGAGAGAGTTGGGGGCAGAGTATAAAGTCCTTTGAAGATGGGGCCAGTCCAGTCAGATGGCAGAAGAGCATATGATAATTTACAGTCCCTAGGGGAATCACAATTCTACACCAACACTAGAGAGGAAAAGGCCAAATCACATCCCCTACACGCTGACATAATGGAGCCTTTCTTGTCTAGTCAAAAGAGATAGAAGCCCAAGGAAATTTCAGGGCAAGCCAGGACCTCAGGGAAAAGTTAGATGAGAACAGGTAAGAAGCAATGAATAAGCACCAGCTGTAATTTATAACAAAGTCAGGATGGGAAGGAAAATAGAAAATATTGGTAGGCTCCTTGAATTGTGTTTATGACTTTCTTCCTTTGTTTTTTGAAGTTGATTGATTGAAAACTCCTCTGAACCATTTAACAAAGTATTAGTTGCCTTAAGCTTGGGAAAAATACCAAAGAGAATAACACTTTGATTCTACTAATAAACTCTTACCTTATTAAAGTAGAAATTTAAAAAAATCTAATTACCTCTTTGTCAGTCTTCTGACTTATGTTTTGCTTTCTGCTCTGTGTAATATGTGCCCTGACTCTGATACAAGATGTTTTAATGTGGATACAAGCTGAATTAATGTAGATACATATTTAGTTGCATGATCAGAAGGTCAAAAGCAATGGAAAATTTTTTCATTTTTTCCAAGGTAAAAAGATAAAAGTTTATTTTTGTCCCATGTAGCATTCCAAAACTGGTATGGGGTCATCTGGAGCCAGAATGATCCTCTGAGCATTAGAAGCCCTGCATTTCCTCTCTGTTGTCACTTTGCCATCTCTAGGTTGTTAATCTTGTTCACAGTCCAAGATGACCTACCACCACATCACACCCAAGTCAGCAGGAAGGTAGAAAAAGGAAACAAGATGCATATTTCTTTTCTTTAAGAACACATCCTAGGAATCGGTGGCCTCATTTTCCCTAACACACAGTTGGTCAGCATTTAGTCATATGGCCATATCTTGTCACATGACTGCGAAATGTATTTTTTATTCCAGGCAACCATATAGCCAGCTGAAAATCTGGCATCTTATCTTTATCTTTGGTTTTCAGTAGTTTGATTTCGATGTACGTATGCACATTTTAAAAAAGTTTTATTCTTTGGGATATGAGGTTTTTTTTTTAATTCTGAAAGTTTATATCTTTTGCTGAACTTTGGAACTTTTACACAATATTTCTACAAATGGTTTGTCTAGCCTATTTCTGTCTTCCTGGGTCTCCAATTATATGTACACTTGACCTTTTGTTATTACATTACTTGCCTCTGGGTCTGCTTATTTTTTAAATATTTTATTCTCTCTGTTTCTCAGATTGAATAATTTCTATGGACCTGTCTGCAAATTCAGGTCTCCTAGTCATTTCTATTCTTCTATTAAGCTCCTTGGTTACATTTTAATTTCATATATATAGTGTTTTAGTTCTAGAATGTCTTTTTGACTTTGTTTTAAGTTTTTATATCTCTGATTAGCTCTCTCATCTTTTCATTAATTACATGCATATTGTCCTCTACTTAATTGTGCCTAATTTTAATTGTCTGTTCCAGTATACTTTTCATCAAAGGGTTGGTTTTCATGGATTGCTTTTTATCTTAAGAGAAAGTATCACATTTTCTTGGTTCCTTATATGTCAAATACTTTGTAAGTATATTCTGGACATGATAAATATTTTAAAGACATTGGATTCTCTTATATTCCTCCAAAGATCTGCTTTTTGTTTGTTTAGGAGGCATTTAGGTTGGTAGGATTCAACCCCCAAAATCCTATCTCTTGGGTTACAGGTCAAACCTCAGTTTGGTTCTTTAATATTTTGCTATACTTTATTCTTTCCATATGTGTTTCAGAGTAAAGCCAGAAATTTGGGCAGAATTTCTTTGTCTCCCTTCTTTCCAAGAAGGACTCCTACTTTCCAGTCGCTGCATTTGCCTAAAACTCTTTCCTCTGTCCCTTTATATCAGAAAGCCTGTAGGTTTTCTATCAGAGTTTTAAGTACCTTACTCAGTGCAGCTGTGGATTGCCCCTACTCTAAAAGCCATAAAAATTTTGGCAAATCAGCCTGCCTTTTGCTTTTCATAATGTATCTCCCTCCAGTATCCACCTGCTCTGTTCAATCTCCAGTCATTAAGTCATTGTCGATTTTGTCCTTAGTTTATAGATGTTATCTGTGAGAGGGTCAACCAGTAGAAGTTTATTCAGCCATATCAGAAATGTAAACAAGTCTGAACTTTTGACTACAAGAAAAGGGTAGCCCATTTATTGGAGAATAAGTAGTAGCCTCTGCCCACGATGGCCTTCCCTATGTTTGTGCTTCTCTTATAGGATGCACTTTACTTTTGTATCATACTCAATTTTCCAAAGAAATTTAGCATTGAGTACTTTATGATGAGACAAAAAGGCTTGATTTGTCATGTATGTATTTCCTAAATTTGGAAATTAA
The DNA here is from genome assembly GCF_016906955.1 of Phacochoerus africanus. Lineage (NCBI taxonomy): Eukaryota > Metazoa > Chordata > Mammalia > Artiodactyla > Suidae > Phacochoerus > Phacochoerus africanus. Next base: position 86,898,579 of record NC_062548.1, read on the forward strand.
TTATTTTTAAATAAAATTTTTAAGAGTTTTATCATGCATATTGCAGTAGGGTAGCCTAGGAAATGCAGTTTCTTTCTATATCACAATGGTTTAACTGTTCAGATTGAATTTACTAGTTGGTATTCAGTCTCAAAGCCAACCTTAAGCATAACCAGAGATTGATGACCAAGATTCTTGATGTTGTTAACAATGAAGTGAATAAACAGGCTAGGAGCAAATATTAGCTCTTCCACTTAATGGTTCATTGTTAATGGTAGTACATCAAACAAATCAGCCATACAGCACTAACTGCCTACCATGTATTGAGTTCTGTGTTATGTAGGATCTAAACGTCTATGTTACTATGTGGTAATTCTGAAAGAATCTACATTCTTTAAGAAATTGACAATATGTTTCCATTTTTAACTTGCAACCACAGAGAGACTATGTTATTATAAATTTCAATTTTCAGGACCAAAACCACAATCTAGTACTTGCTATGATACTTGTATATACCAAAGAATTAATTCTTACCTCCCTCCCTCTCTCCCTTCCTTCAACCCTCTTCCTCCCTTCCTTCTTTCTTTCCTTCCTTCCTTCCTTTTCTTTGTTACAGGAGTTGCAGGAGGTAGGCAGGTGGAAGTATAAAGCTTATTTTCATGAGAGCTATGACTATGAGAGATAAAAATAATATAAACTGCTTCCTGGTTTAATGTTTTTATTTTACTATAGATTTATGATCCCCATCTCTTTCTTGGTGGAACCATTCCAAAGTATGGAAAATTGAAGTGAAAATCACTAATGTTATGTCAGAGAAAAATAGCAGCATACCATGAGAGAATAAATGCTAAAACACAGGTATTATTAAAATGTAGAATGAATAATACATCTATGTTTTTTAAATGCTTTTAATCCAATGATAATCTAATGTTAGGAACTGGAAGGATGTATGGTACTATACAGTACTCAGAAATCTATAAGCTCAGTAAGAAATGCATGAATAACTAAATGTATAAGTGGGAATGTGAAAACCTTAAATGGTAAAAAAAAAATATCCATTTTCAGAGAGAAATAGGATCTACTGCACTCAACTATAGACTTTTTGGGGCCTTAGTCAAGAAATAAGGTATTCTACTTAGGATTTTAAAACAGATTTTTCAAAGAAGTTTTAAAAATAAGTAGCATGTAACAAAAAAAAGAGAGATTTATTATGTATTCATGATTTGAAAATACATCTTGACTTTGTAACATCAGTGATCACAATCCTAAGTCTAGACCAGAGTGGTTAAGAATCAGGATATTAGATTTTCTTCTGCCAATTATGAGCTCTGTTATTTGGGGAAAATTACTTACAAACTTAGTGCCTTAGGGTTTTTTCCTCTGTAAAATGGGTTTAATAAGTCCATTACATTGTGTTGCTATAAGAAGTAAATTATTTAATAAATATAAAGAAGTGAGAACATATTTAGACATAATGAAGGCTGTTTCAATGTTAACAACTATTACTATTCCAGTAAATGATACTGAAGCTGGGCATTTGGGATATTTTTATTTTAATATCCTGAAACTCTATTTTAAAACCTTCTTTCACTAATGTCAGTTAATATATGTAGTATGTGCTTTATGTACAGCAGATTATAGGCCATTTATCTGCTAGAAACATCAGTTCTAATTTTCTCTCCATCATTGATTGGCTATATTCTGTGGACATGAGGCATATCAGTTTTCTCATTTGAAAAATATTGAACTTATATTACTAACATGTAAGGTTTATGTTCTTTTCGCCAGGGCCTAGCACTGTGCCTGAAATATAGTGGTAGTTGAAGTCAAGAATAAGAACATTTTACTTGCATGACTCTGAGATAACAAAACACTCTCTTGAGAGTCCTTACAATTTCAAGATTTGTGACTACTTAGCAGACATTTCTAATGAATAGAAATTAAATTTGACTGTTTCATTTTAAATAATGATGGTTTTCAAAACATAATGTGTTAGCCTTATCGACCAACCATCAGTTGATGATGAGCATTAAATTATTTTCTGGTACAAGAGATGAGTCTCAAATGATATACAATCTCTTTTCTGGTCCTCTTTGTTTCAAAGAGCATGTCTGGATATAAAGGTGTATTTTCTGGTCAAGAAATAGGGCCTTTTCTTTTGAAGATCTAATAAGTCCATGTAAGATTTTAATGCCATCTCATGTTTAATCTTCTGAGCATGGCATGCTGGTCCCTGGCATAGGAATACTGACCTTTTAGCCATTACTGACTATCAAAAAGGAATAGTTCTCCTGTGCTTAGGTCAAGTATGAACTCCAGTGCTGAAGTCAGTCTGGATGATGTGGATGACCTGTGAACATGTGTGTGTGCAAACACATCCATGCATTGCTAGTCAATGTGTAAAAAGAAGTGCAAGAGGATTCACTCTCCTACCTAGAAAAAATATAAAATTATTTATTCTCAAAAACTGATGATCCTTTAAATGATTCTGGGACCTGAGAGAAACCTGAGAGGCAGCAATATAGCTACTCTTTATACAATAAGATGCTTTAAATTCTATAGTTTTTATCCTTTGGCACCCCTCTAGGTCATGTTGATGATTGGAAGCCTTAAGGGTCTGAGGAGCAACTTTACCTCCAAACACATGAAGGGGAGTTGGGGAGGTGAAGGATAAAGAGTAACTTGTAGCAGTTTTCTTGCTGATATGACCAAACATTTGTTTATCATTTATTTATATATTCAGTACTTCATGATTTACTCAATATTCTGCCCATCCATTTCCTCAAAATATTAGGTGGATATAGCATCACTCTTTCCTCAGGCTTTTAAGAATTTTCCATAATATTAGGAAAGTGAAGCTGGATGATGTTTGTGTGATTTTCTTGAAGTTTCAGTGAGTACTTCTAGCTAAAGCCTAGATGTTTGTTCTGTGTAGCCATTCAAAAGTGTGATCTCTCTTAAACACTGGAAAGATATTATTAACACACAGTAAATAAAATATATGTAATAGTCAATTTTCTATATGGTTGGAGGACATATTTTTTCTTAAAAATTTTTAGGAAATACTTTGCTCATCTGTGTTTTGACAATTAATAATTTTAAACGATACCTTAATTTTAAAAGTAATTTCCATTCAAGACAGAGCTGTAATTTCATGCTTCGACATATAGCCTCTAATTTAAGTGCATTAATTAATTAATTAATTAATTAATAAGTAAGCAAATCTTAAACTTCCCAGAAAGATAAGACATGTTACCCAAAAGAGATGACAGCTTTTTGACAGCAAGTTTTTATCAGCAACAATAGAGGCCAGAATATAGTGAATTATTATATTTCATTGAGTTTATAGAATTCAACTGTTAACTTCAAAATTTTATGCCTAGCTATAGTATCTTTCAAAAATAAGGGCAAAATAAATACATTCTTAGACATATGAAAACTAAACGTGAAGAGCACAGAGGCTGATTGAAGTTACAAGATAATTTAAGTCTGTATCAATTGCTTTCTTAAATGCTCATTTTTATGTTAATATAAGTAAAATTAGGACTCTAGGCAATAAAATTAAGAAAAGTGCAATGCTTAATGGGCAGCTAAATTGTACTAAAATTATTTCAGTATTGAGAACAAAAATTTTTAAATTGAGTTGGTATAGATATATTTTTAAAATTACAGTCATGAAAGTATGTTTAAAAATTAATGGCACTCATTAAGTGAACTAAAAGGCAATGAGTATATTCCAGACCACCATAGGAAAAAAAGTGCGTGGTGAGGATTGGAGAAGAGTATAAAATACTTCTTTAATCTGAAAGAAGGTTAAAATGAAGAAAAGGAAAACGATGGTAAATAGCAAGCACAATATATAATGGTATAAATAACCCAAAGCATACAATAGTCACAGTAATACAAATGGTATGTGCAAACACATAGTAAGTACCTAAACTCCTACATTGTGAGCTAGAGATTCTCAGAGTAGGTTAAACAGGTGAAATTATATGTTCCTTGAAAGAGATCTTCCAAACCAGCTACAATAAAAGGTTAAGGCTAAAAGGGAGGGGGAAAAAGATACACAGTGTAAATAGTAACCAAAGAAGGGTGGTAGCAATATTATCTGACAAAATAAAATTTAAGGGAAAAAAGCCCTATTGGGTTTAAGAAGATTACCTATTAAAAATGAGCAATCCACCCAAAATATACAACTATGCAGCCTATTCACCTAACAAAGCTAAGAGGTCTGCAAAAGAAAAAAATACCAAAGTTGCAGACATAGAACATTGTCTTTTGTCCTGCCAGGCTCATGGCCAGTGCTGGGTGATCCCAGCTTGCAGCCGCCTTCAACCTGTGGCTGGATATTGAGGTTGGAAGGAGAGAAAATATTTTCAGCCTGATTCTTATGGGTAAAATCTATTCTCTAATATAGGTTAGGGATGGGGTGAAACAGTGGAAAGGAAGAGAGAGAGAGGAAAAAGAGTGGAGGGAGGGCAGAGGAAAGGGGAGGCAGGTCATGCAAACAGATGAAAATAAACTTTTCATGAAGCTTCTCAAACATGCTGCTAAAACCCCAAGCTAATGTGTCCTGCTATAAAGATGAATTTATCCCTGCTGAAGAGAACAGCTGATAGCTAGGTGATATCTGGCTTGGGAAAGCATGAAATATTTAATCAGGACATGCTTAGTACTGGATACAACTCATGGCATTCTTGGCCTGGCCAGATGTTCATTTTCCTCCCCTTGCCCTTTTCTCCATCTGAGCTGCACTCAGTTAAAGGTGTCTTTGGAATGCAGGCTCTGAGGCATTGGCTACAGGCTGTCATTTTTGGTGAAATACATGCAGAATGTATGATTGGCTTCTTCCATTGAAGTTCAAGGCCCCTGCTAAAACAACACTACTCAGATCAATTTCAGAGTCCCTTCAAGTTTGCTTTATAAACTATCACATCAAAGAAAAATGGACAACTCAGCTGAAAAAGAAATCAAAGCTGGCCTGGAACATAGATATGGACTTAGAAGGTCAAGTTGATATTAAGCCAGCAGATGAGCTTGGTTTCCAGAGAGCAGAGGTGGGTATCACTGTGTTTTGGGAATTGAGTATATATATTCAGAATACATAGCTCTTTTCTCCCAACTATCTTGAGATGTCCAGACATGCACATATATGCTGTGGGAAACCCCAAACACATTCAGAAGATACTGGAGTAATACCACTGTGGAGAAATGGAGCCCACAAACATTTGGAAGGGCCTGGCCCGACCACTTCAGGGAGGAAAATAATTTTAGCTGATGGTTTACTTAATAGATAAGGAAACAGAACCAAGAAAGGTTCAGTGACTTGTTCAAAAACGCTCAAGCTGGTTGGTTAGTAATAGACCTAGGACTAGGCTGAGAGCTGATGGCATCTCCTAACAGGAGTGGCCAATGGGGGAGAAATCATTATAATGCAGCTTTGCTAATTTTCCTGATCCTCAGAAAGACATTCAGGACATTTAGGTAATGATTGGACTAGACTCATTTGATGCACACACTCGTTCACATTCTTGCCTTGCGTGCCTGGTGACAAAGCAAGGAGGGAGTGCAGGCTGGGGTTAAGCGCTCCATCTGAATGTGATTCATTATGTCAATAAGGCAGTTGGCTAATGGTTTTCATTTTGAAATGAAGTCTTTGGAGTTTTACAGCCAGCTTCAGCGACTGATTCAAAAGACCCTTGATAGTGTTTAAGAGTTAAACCATACTTCAAAAGTCCTTAATGTTCAACTGGAAATACAGCACAGGCATGGGGACATTCTGATTCTGGGTTGGGTTCCTTGGGAAAAGGGAGATGTTTAGCAAGAAAATCCTTAAATGCTTATAGGCTTTGCATTCACTATTGAAATGCAAGCCAGACATAGAGCCAAGTCAGCAAAATAATGATTACTGCAAATGGGTGTGCTAAGTTGGGTTGTTAGCAATTTATCCAAATTAAGAGTTGGGGCTTTATCATAATCACTTGAGAAGTATGCCATTCACAACATCATTTATTTTCACATGTGATGCTCATCCTAATTTCTAAGTTTACTACCATCCCCTTTCAAAATATAAACATATAGTCTACTCAGAGCTCCCTTAAAAGAGTTCCCTCAAGTTAGAAGGTAAATCTTAGGCGCATTTTTTTCTTTCAGGAAGCCCTCCAAATTTTGAGTTTTTATTGAGATTTTAGGAGTCTTAAGGCATTTGTTTCTTCCCATTATTTTGTTATTATACTTGGTGTCCATTAAAGTCAGTGACAGCATACTCAAAAAGGATAATTCAAGTAAATTTAATAAAGAGACGATTAAATTCAAGGATATGGGAAATCTAAAGATTATGTAATACTTTGGGGCTGACAGTGGTTGAGATTAATTACTAGTCCTAAGCCTGAATGGACAAAGGAAGGAAGTGGTGATGGAACCCTGGGAGGCTGGCCACGGCTGGGGAGAAGGCTGTCAAATAGGAGCTGTGGTCTCTGGTAGTGAAACACAGTCAATAACACAGTCATCTCATGGCAACCCAGGAGAAAGGGAGCTGAAGAATCAAATACCCACCCAACTCCTGTCTTGCCTTTAGATCTCTGGCTGGCACTTCCCCCTAGCCAGAAGCATCTATAAGCTTGAGGGAAAGGAGTATGGGAACTAGTCCATTATATTTCCCAGAGCAACATGGAGAAGGATAGAGAATAGATCAAGGCAGGGCTGGAGAGTAGGGGCAAGGGTTTGGAATGGGAAATACATAAATGCTGATTTTTTGGTGTGGGATGCTGATAATGGAGGCAGCTGTGTATATGTGAGGCAGTGGGTCTACGGGAACTTCCTATACCTTCCTCTCAATTTCGCTATGAAGGTAAAACTGCTGTGAAAATAAAGGTTATTAACTTTTAAAAAGAAATTTGATTTCAGTAGAGCCAGGACAACTCTTCTTTACCAGAATCCCTTTCCCAAAAGATACACAGATCCAGCAATGCTAAATAAGAGTAGTAAAGTCAAAATAAACTGCCCCTCTTTTGAGAGGTTCCTCTAGGAATTTCAGGGAAGTGGTTCAAAGTCACTTATGTATTACTGTGTGGATACTTCTGCTTTCCAAAAGGAGAGTGAGTCATGGTTGATGGTACAAGAAGTGTTCCTTCTGAAGTGTTTTCTAAGGATTTGACCTGAATAATCTGTTCTATATTATGAGAGAAAGGCTGGGAAATAAGAAGAAAAAAGTATTCTCCTGAGTTTTAGGTGAAGAAATTTGGTATGGGCTGGAGGAAGAAAGCCCAACTCTGGAAGTTCCTGGTTTATCAGGTTAAGGACCTGACTTTGTGAAGATACAGGTTTAATCCCTGGCCTCACTCAGTGTCTTAAGGAATTGGTGTTGCTGCAAGGTTTGGCATTGGTTGCAGATGTGGCTCAGATCCAGTGTTGTAGTGGCTGGCTGTGGCATAGGCTGGCAGCTGTGGCTCCTATTCAACCCCTAGCCCAGAAACTTCCATATGCCACAGGTGTAGTCATAAAAAAATTTAGAAAAAAGTCCAAGTCAACTGGGGCAACAGTATTGCATGTAATGGAATAAACATAGAATTTTTGTCAGAGAAAATTCTTTTGGTCAGCTTAAAAGCTGGAGGTCAGGAGTCAATTTATAAAGAAAAATATTTGAAAAGAAGGCATTTGTAAGAATAGTTCTTTTGATGTTATTTGGGTAAATATGAGTGAGGTAAATATACTTTCAAATCCCAAGTCCACCATTTCCCAGCTCTGTAAACTTGGCCAAATTGCTTAAAATTTTAAAAACTCAGATTTCTCAGTTCTAAAGTGAGGGCAAAAATACCTAACTTAGATCACTTTTTGAGGAATGAATGAAAAATGTTTGCCAGCTCTTCAGCTGGTAGGTTGATTGGTAAATCATAATTTACCAATTATTATTATTATATTTATAATTATAAAATCCATATTATAGCACTTAATGATTATAATGATATTGTTTTTATATTATTATCATGGTAAAAAATTATCTAACCCCAATCTTTTAAATCAACAAGTGTATATTAAAATCCTACCATGCACTTAATGCTTTCATACCAACTTGATAGAACAAGTCTAAGATTGGGTCCATCCATGAGGAAACTGTGATTTAGTCGGGGAGATTAGATGCACAGGCAGGAACCAGAACAGAAACTATGAGACAACATAATTAGGCCAATCATGCAGTCCCTTCCATAAGTCCTAAAGAGGTTCAGAGAAGAATAATACCAAAAGCATTGAAGTTTCAGTATTCGTTTCGTGGAGGAAGGACCCTCAAGTTAGGTGCAGTTTAGTAAGGTTAAGGGGGGCGGGGGGATAGTCCCTGTGGTAACATCAGCTGCAAGACAGGCACCGAGGTAGGTAAGCACAACTCTTAAACAAAAGTCTGCCCAAGGGAGCTGTGGAAGGTATGCTAGGGAGGTAGGGTGGGGCAGCTGTAGCTACATAAAGAAAGGAAGTGGGTTTAGGCTTCATGGACTAGTGATTGGGTGGCTATTGGAAGTTATTTAGCAGCTGAGTGACTTAACAAGTTTAACACTTAAGAAAGTTCAGTCTAACTAACCAAGTACATGGTGGAAAGTACAAGAGCTAACGTCCAGAAGATCAACTGAGGAGTTCTGTTACCCCCCAGTTTTTTTTATTTTGGAACTTTTTGTAAATTTGAAATTTTAAAAGGTAAACACATATTGTTTCTTTTTTTAGGAAAATTACTTTTAAAGGCAACAAACTATTGAAAGAAGAGTAGAGTATTAGTAAATACGTTTGTCTCGTAAAAAATGTTGAATTAATCAGATAAAGCAGTATATTTTAGTTTCTCTTTTTACCCTAGCTTTAGGATCCTCAAAATTATTTTAATGCAAATCTAGTGACTTTCTTAAAAATAGAGATTTTCGATGTTGTCCTTCCTCTTAGTAGCTCCAAGCAAGATAAAGGGATAACCATAAAATCTCTTGGCTAGCACCCTGCTACTCACAGCTTCCATCACAGTACCTGGAAATCAGTTTTACCTCCAGGAAATAAGCTATTAACCAAAAAGAATACAGTCACTCCTGTGTCTCCCAGAATGAGCTACTATGTGACTGAGGTCACAAACAAAGCTAAAGGAAGGCTACACTGTTTAGGGGAGTGGTAGGTCAACCTTTGTCTGAAACCAAAGAAGTATTCCAGAGGGAAATGTTGGCAGAGCCCACTTAAGCAGAGGGAAAGAATCAACATATGATAATGCTACAATAACATCATAATATTACCAACTTTTTAGTGTTTACCATGAGCCAAACTCCATGCTAAGGGCTTTAACTGCATAATTCATTTAATCTTCAACCCAAGAAGATAGGCATGATTATTACTCCCACTGTAATGCTCAGAGAAACAGGGGCTTAAAGATTTGAAGAGCCATGTTAAAAGTTGTGTAGCTGGTAAACCTGCAAAGCCAAGGCAATATGGCTTAGCAGCAGTTTATACTAGTGCTCCAGGGTCAGTCTGTGTGGATTGAGATCTCTGCTCTCCTATATGTAGGCTGCATGGCATTGGATGGGCAATTTGAACACTTTCTAATTCTCAATCTACTCATCAGTACAGTGCAAATACTGATATTAGGATGGCATGAAATAATTTGTGTAATGGGTGGGGCATTCACAGACAGAGTAATTTTGGTCATAAATGCAGAAAAGCAGGCATAGGTGATGGTGGAATTGCAGGTGTCACAGTAAATGTTTATATCATCTCCTAATTCTCTTTTATCTGATTCCATGGTTAACAATCAATCTTCTAACAATGCAGCTTCTTTTCTGATAGAAGATGCTGGCAAGACCCTGCCTCTGCCCCATTTGCCTGATAGATTGTTTGCTAGAGAGTTATATTAATAAATCAGCCTTCTAATTTTATTTAGCACTCACTGACCTTTATTAGCACAAGTGGACACCACTGAGTCAAATACCATCAAGGTCTGCTTTCTGAGCCTCAAAGTCTAAAGATGAGACCATGGCAATAGGGCAATTCACCAAAGGAAACCTGCTTTGAGGGGTTCTATGAAGACTGCAGCCAGGCCTTCTTTGGGAGGGCCCCTCTCTCTTACTGTGAGATTCCTTTAAACATCCACAAAAGGCTACAGTATTACAGGTGGACAGAACACCTGTATTTATCAGGATACTACAGGAGTATGGAAAACTGAGTCCTGTGTCACAAAACCAATTTCTTTCTATTTAGCAGGACCAAGGCGACCCCGTCAGAAGCCCCTTTGGATGTCCAGAGCCAGTGCCAAGCTGAGTGTCTGTTCTCCTCAGCATTCACTCCATTCAGAGAAGAGCTGGGGTAGCCCAGCATTCAATAATTGGGACATGTGGGGATTCCAGCTCCCTAGCCTAATTTCACATATTAAAACAACTGTTTTTCCTTTTTAAAAAATTCCCCTGTTTGCGGCTTCTCTCCTCCCTCCAGTCCTTTATTTATTCATTTTTTAATTGTCTAAGGCTACCAAAGAGTCCTGAGCCCTCTGCAGTAAGATCTGAATTTTCTAACTTATGCATATAAAGTCTTAGGTTCTGGGATTCTGTGCCATACTGCACACTGTGGGGATCAGGAAACAAAGGGGTGAAGGACAGTGGCTGCCTGGTGTCTTAATAAGATGCAGATCAGCCGAAGAGCATCAGACCATCAAATCCAGGGTCTGCAGCAACCACACACCTTTCGTCAGGCTTGGAATGGGCCGAGATGGATTCAGGGCTTTATTGAAAGATCATACAGGATGACTGCAAAATCCCATTACTTGTTGATTAAGTATTGATTGCCTCAGTATTAACAAGCCAGCTAATATGAAGTGACCTCTGAGGCCAGTGGTGTGGGGGGGAGGGGAAGACAATTTACTAAAACAGGCAGGCAGATGAATAAGAGGGCTAGATTTGCTCTTGGCTTTTAGCTTCGGTTAAAATGTCACACTCGATAGTGCAGATCAATGCCCACTTTATTTCCTCACAGCCGTCTTATTACCATCATGAGGCTGCCTCCTTTGATGCTTTCTAATGACCCTCTGAACCGCCTGCTCAGCTCACCCTCTGCTTTCAAGTGAAAGGAGAGCCCTCTCTGCCCCCTTGCTGCTGATGGAGCGGCCATGGATATGAGGCTGGGCCACGAGGACCAGCAGAGCCTTGTCCAGGGTCAGCAGTGCTACACTCACTGCGCTTTTCCCCTTGTCCTTTGCTTTCCTTTGAGCATCTTCAACATCAAAGCTTGTCTCCTCTTTCCACAATTCCGAATAAAGTCCGAGGCAGTGAAACAAGAGGCTGTGCTCAAAACTCCCACCCAAAGCCACCATCTGGGTCAGGGGCTGTATGACTTCATTCTCTAGGAAGGAAACTCTTGTCTAGTATTCAAAACCTCTCTCTCCCATTCAGAAATGGATGTCTTTCTTAATGGCAAAAATAAGTAAGTAAATAAATAACTCCCTAAACCAAAATTCTCCTTAACTCCCCACAAGCAAATTGTGATTTAAGAAGACTCATTGCGTGTGCCAGCCAAAGGAAGAATAAGAAGCAATTCTCTGCTATGGAAATCATAGTTTACTGCTGAGTTTATAAAGAGGAGCTTTTGTGAACATGCTCTGTTCTTTTAGCGAGGTGTTTGGCTTCTACACTGCAAAATACTCTGCTGACTACTTAGTCTGGCTTTCTCTGAGTATAAATATTTCATGTGCTGGCCAGGGTAGGGATTTGCCAAGGCCCTCCTATTGGCCAGAGGTCTAGCTCCAACTTTCTGCGTCAGAAAGAAAATAGAGAAGTAAATCTAGTGAAAAACTTTCTCCTTGGCAAACATGCTCAATTGGTCTCTGAAATAAAAAGATTTCTAACACTAGATGGCTAGAGGGAGGAACGGGAGTACAGAGAGGAAACTTCAAACTCTCTAAGGCTGGTATTCAAAGCCAATGTCGACCTGAAGATGAAAACCATAATCATTTCTCTGGGGCTTTAAGAAACTGCCTCAGTAAGTTTTGTTGCTGAAAAATTCATAATTTAAAGCCTCTTCCCATCTATTCCAGCCTAAATTGGGTGAATAAAGATCATTTCTCCCTTTATTTAACTATATCAATCTTTTTTCCTAGGGTCTTATCAGGGTTCCATATAAAGTCCTATAATGCAGAACCACTCAAAGTCCACCACAATCAATATTATTTTGCTTTCCCCTTTTCCCCTGTCTATTATTTTCTGCTCTTACAGGAAAATCCACTAATCCCTCCCCCACTTCCTCTACTTCTCAACTGCAATCACTAAATATTTATTTAATGCAAAACATGTGTATATTTACAGCATCAAGTTGGCATTCAAAGGTTTGTTGAATGAATAAACTCATTGTTTTGAATTGTTTTTCATTGAATTCATGAATTTTCTGTGTGGTTCTGTGATGTATAGAGACTAATTCTCTCTATAAAAATTTAGGAATCATAATGAAAAACCTGGCCTGCATTCTTTCCTCAATCTCATGACCCCCAATGAATTTGCTTGAAAACCTCTACAATATTGAGTTCTATGATGAAAGAAACTTTTGGAAGAAAACATAAAAATCTCAGCAGAGAACATTGCATATTTTCTATATCCAGGAACCCCTGCATGGAATGATATTCTATTTAATATTTCTGCAAAACTATTCTTGCCTCAGAAAAATGTTTTAGCTTATAAAAGATCTTAACCTAAGATATAGTATAGGGATAAACAATTACTAGTCTTAGGAAAACTTTACATAAAGTTATGAAAAATGGATATTCAGCAGGAGGTGAAGGAAAGTGAGGCTTTAATAGAAAACGCTTTTTTTTTTTTTTTTGGCTGCTCCTATGGCATGTGGAAGTTCCTGGCCCAGGGTTTGAACCCACATCACATTGGTGACACGGGCTGCTGCAGTGACAGTATCTGATCTTTAACCCTCCGAGCTACCATGGAACTCTAAAAACACTCTTGAGTTTCTGAGTTTAGTGTCATATTATGCTTTCATACCCAACCCTGCACCTTCATATAACCCACTTACTGGACTGGAGACAGAATGCTGGATTGGGTAAATTTCAGACTCTCAGGGTGGCAGTTCTTATGGTTTAGCCATTTCCTAGAAAGCTGAGTAACTAGGATACTGCAGAAGATGCACAGGACTTATCACAGTAAGATCGGGGTTTCAACCCTCTATACAATCTCCTGTTGTGAAGGACAAGGATTCTCTTTTGTCCTTACTAATTTTGACCTTGGGTGTTCCAGGCTGTGTGGCTTTCTCAGCCCCTTTCTGTTAAGTTTATGTATACAAAAGTTCCTAACATTCTGACGGGCAGTTGATATATCCCAGTTGCAAGACAACCTAGTCATTAGCAAGTGATGGTATAAAACACTAGGAACACAGGCTTGGACTTCTGCTCAGTACAGGTTAGCAAATGGGTTTCATCCCCTTCCAACATCAGTGGATGGATGGGGCTTCTTGGATCATGATGTCAAACAAACACCAAAAAAACAGGTAGCCTTGGAGCACAGAGAGAATAATGCAGTGGTTATATTAGCTACATATTTTGTATATCAAATTACCTCAAATTTTTAAGATATGAAAACAAGGAACATCTATCTCAGAGTTTCTGTGGGTTAGGAATTTGGAAACAGCTTAGTTGAGTGATTCTAGCTCACAAGGTTGCAGGCAAGATGTTAGCCAAAGGCTGCAGTCATCTGAAGCTTGACTAGGGATGAAGGATCCACATGTATGGTGGCTCACTCTGCATGGCTGTTAGCAGCTAGTTCCTTGCCAGGCCTGTTGGACAAAACTTTATTTCCTTTCCATGTGGGCTTCTCCTTACGGATGCCAGTTGGCTTTCCCTCTTCTTATGTTCAAAGATATCAGTATAAGTATAGGTGTAGGAATAGGCATATGGCTATCTGTCTATCTATCTACTACCTATCTGGAATGATAACTCTGAAAAACCTGGTCTTAGAAGCGATTTGCCATCACTTCCGCTATATTCTCTTGTTCTCACAGGCCAACCATGATGAGAGCCAGCTGGAAGGCTGCCTTCTATAGAGCTCAACTAGCTACATTTTCAGTGGATGAAAAAGCTACAGAATAATTGCATACATTGTTGCTGAGTGTCCTAGAGGTCAGCATGGTTACTTGATGCATAGTTTCTAGAATTTCATGCAAACATTAAATCTTTACTTTGTTCTATTGACAATAAATTTGGAGAATAATTTCTCTGAAAAAAATATTAAGAATGTATACTGTGGCTCCCTATTAATTCAGATACACTTTATTGATCTCTTTAGGAAATATTTATTAAACGATGACTGCTTAACACCAAGTCCTCTACTGGGCACTTTAAAAACATACCTGAACAGATGCATGGAACGTGAGCTGAGGAGCTCCATCTAAAAGAAACTAAAAGAATCATAGGAACATAGTCATATAACTTATCTAAAGATAATTGACTCTAAAAATTAATGACCAAATGATTCTATTCTGAGTGCTGTATAAATTCAACTGGTGTCTCTTCTTTAACTGAATATTTAATATTCATTAATTAGATTTACTCTGAAACCAAAGGTGGCATCATGAACTTTCATGACTCAGTGACCAATGAGGCAAGAGTCAAAGAGGCATTTTTTTTTTTTGGTATAACTTCGATGAATTTTAGGTATTTCAGTTGCCACCATATATTAATAGTATCTGTGCATATCTACAAGTTTATTTTCATGGCCTCAAATAATTTAGGAACCAAGGCTTTGAATTATATTTTTTCTCAGAATGTTGATTTATAAAAATCTTTATTATCTACCTGATCTTCCTCAGCAATCTCATTTGATTTACTCCCATAGCTCCCCATCCCTACCACATGCTTGGAAAACACTGAAACACTGGGTCCTTTTCTCCAACCCTGCCCCAATCCTTTGTTTCCCATTTCCTTGTGCCTCTTCACACACTGTTCTCATGCCTGGGGTATATTTCTCCCTCTTTCCTTCCCCAAAATAATCTCACCTATAAATATTCCCTTTTTTCCCCCCCGAAAGAATGTATTCATTAAAAAAAAAAAAGCCTTTATATTTGAATATCATGTTTTCTAGGTAATCTGCTAGGTACCAGTGACATAAAATTGAATAAAAAATCATCCAAGGCTTAAGGACTCACACAGGAAAGAAAATGTGTAAACAAATGATTATGATACAATGTGATAATAAACATAACAGAATACATGAAAGGTTACTATTAGTACAAAAGAGGTAGTGCTTCTTTCTGGAAGGACATTTAAATACAAGATATAACACAGGATGAGTAGAGTTTAAAAATTTAAAGTGGAGTGGCATTTGGACTAGAGGAAATAGGGAACAGCAGAGAAACGTGGAATTGTCTGGTGTCCTGAACCTACTTTCATTGTCTTTATCATGTCTCATTTTTACTTCCAATTTAACTGTCTCTTCCTGCTTGACAGTTAACTGCACAAAATCAGGTCCTAGTCCTCATTATCTCATTGTCTCTTAGTACTCAAAATACTTTTGAATGAATGATTTCATAAAATTCCCTCCAGTGTTTCACAATATATCACTGAAAAGATAAGCATTTTTTTTAGTTCTTTTTTTTTTGTCTTTTTGCTATTTCTTTGGGCCGTTCCCGTGGCATATGGAGGGTCCCAGGCTAGGGATCGAATCGGAGCTGTAGCCACCAGCCTATGCCAGAGCCACAGCAACGCGGGATCTGAGCCACGTCTGCAACCTACACCACAGCTCACGGCAACGCCAGATCCTTAACCCACTGAGCAAGGGCAGGGACCAACCCCGCAACCTCATGGTTCCTAGTAGGATTCGTCAACCACTGCGCCACGACGGGAACTCCAAGATAAGCATTTTTATATTTTAAAAGCTCCTCAGTATCAATCAGGTGTGCAGCACAAGAAGACACACCTAAAATGAAATTTAAATAGGTCACATACCTCTCCTTCAACAAGTGTAACATATATACTAAAGGTCTGTAGTTGGGCATATATGTAGCAATAGTGGGGGTGGGATGGGTGGGTTTGAGGTGGTTGGTATTGTGTTAGAATTGGAAACCAGCATTCGGACTTTTAAATTAAAAGCCACAGTTTGTCACTGGCATCAGCGCATGGCCTGGATGAAGCAGGTCAGTGGTAGAGGAGGAAGGCAGAACAGGCTCAGTGGGGTGGTAGAGAACTAAGGAGATGGTTATGGAAGGAAAAAAAAAAAAAAAAAACAGGAGTGAACAATGTTCTCCAACAATAATCTCATGTAAAGGGTCATTCCTTTGTGGCAGTGAAATTCAGGGTCTGGCTATGTTAGAAGGTGGCTGAAAGGGAATTAGGGGAAGAAAAGTTGAGGTGATTTGTGTTTGTAAGGTCAAAGAATATTACCTTTTCAAATACAGAGTGGCTTTAAAGAATTAAACTGGAAACAGAAAATATGAGAACAAGTTTTTTTGCATGGCATTCCCAGGAAGGAATAATACTCTTGTTATGCATTACAGTCTGTGCTCAAAATGCTATTTCAGCATTCTGGGTATTAAAAAAGGAACCTTATGTGGTCTTGTGGTGAACGACTGTGAAGGATTATTTAAAGTAAACTGTAGGGAAATATAAAACAAACCCAGCTAATTTATCACAACAGTGAAGATGCATAAATAAGATGTTTATGAATAACAAGGACAGCTTACCTATTATTTCAAAAAATCATTTTTTTGTAGAAAATATGCCACATTTTATTTAAAGGAGAATGACCCCTGTTTTTTTTTTTCCCCCATAGCTCTATAGCCTCTGGTAGAATCTTATTATTACTATGACTGTAACATGATGACTCTTTTGGAAAAGTTTTAATTACATGATGAGAGCCTGTGGGAATCTTGGCTTGTGAGCTATATATCTTCACACTCAAGACCAATATTGCCTTAAGCCTGGGAGCTCAAGAACTCAGCAAATGTGTTGCCAATCAACGGCCAATTAAAGAGACAACAGATGATCAGAGTGAAGATATGCCTGTGTACCTTGTGATTCTTTCATTAATATCATAGTACCATGTAGAAGGAAACCTCATTGTGTCTCTCTGACCAAGTGGTTTGATGTGTAACATTGGAAACACTTTTTCATAGAAGGCACCATGGATAGGCTTGGATTTTTAGCTGAGTCCTTGATTTTTGCGTTCTAGTTCTGAAATTGGTATGCCAGTTCACTAGTACTGATTGCCAGTTGTCCAACAAATACTTTCTTCTTTCCGTCTGGTCACACAATCAGACTGCCTTTCTCAGTCTTGCCATTAGAGATGTAACCATCATTACGAACCGATCTCTAGTAAATCCTCAGCTCATAAACACTCTCCAAGTGATCCTCATCCTGCCTCTTTCCCTATGTCAGTTGAATAGATCTCCAGGGTTGTAGAAGGTGGTGGGGCCACAGTGTGGAAAGAACCTGGATCCTGAATGAATACAAAGAACTTTTCACCTTTACATTTTCAAAAGCCACATCTATTGTGTAAAGTTGCTCAAATTTGAGGTCGTCTCTTATAGTGGTTAGCCTGTAATTCAATCAAATATAAAATATTGGAGTTCCTGCCATGGTGCAGTGGGTTGAGAATTCCACTGTGGTGGCTTGGGTCGCTGCAGATAGAAGTGTTCAATCCCTGCCCAGCACAGTGTGTTAAAAGATCCAGCGTCGCTACAGCTGGGGCTCTGGTCACAGCTGTGGTTTGAATTTAATCCCTGGCCTGGGAACTCCCATATGCCACAGGTGCAACCTTAAAAAAATAAATAAAATAAAATATTCCCCGTGTCTTTTTCACAAGTTTCTGTTTCTTAACCAGATTTCAACCAAATATATGCTAGGCAAAAATAAATGTTTTAATTTTTGAGAAATTTAAGACAAGATGAGTAGCTAAATCACATGAACACCCTTTCAAGGATGATATTAAATATAACCAAATCATAAATGCCTTCATCATGTTTAGAAAAGAATAGTTGAGAAAAAATAACATATTAAACAACTCACATTTGAAAAAGCAAAACTTCTGATATGCTCAAGCATACTTGAGGTATAAAAATGTGCCACAAGTGACCTCCATTATGGAACATGAATCCATGTCTCCTTGTGCTAAGCAAGAGACAACCAAGATTATTTTTTTTATTTTTATTTTATTTTTATTTTTTTTGCTTTTTAGAGCTGTACCCATGGCATATGGAGGTTCCCAGGCTATGAGCTGCATCAGAGCTACAGCTGCTGGCCTATACCACAGCCACAGCAATGCAGGATCCCAGCTGCTTCTGCGACTAACACCACAGCTCACAGCAGTGCCAGATCCTTAACCCCCTGAGTGAGGCCAGGGATCAAATCCACAACCTTATGGTTCCTAGTCGGAACCATTCATTTCCGCTGAGCCACAATGAGAACACCAACCAAGATTTTTTAAACTCTCTTTGGAAACTTGTCATCATGAAAACAGGTTCATGCTTCTTGGAGCAGGTTTGTTTATCCTAGCTGTACCATCTTGAAAACCCCAGGTAGGTTTTGGGTACTTGGAAACATTGAGTCTTTTAGAAATTTGAGATGCCAACACACTCCAAGGATCTCTCAAGTAAATGCCACAGTGGTGCAGAATTAGATGTGGCAGAAAAAAAGATGTTTGTTGAGTACTCTCATTAGTCACCTTCTACTGGAAAGTCACATACATGAAAACCCTACACCTTATTCCCCAACACATCTATTAAAAATCTATCAGGTTACGGAAGAGAAACTTCACCAGTTAAAGAGACTGCACGTGAAAATTCATAGAAAGGACAGATTTCAATACATTGTCTTCAAGAAGTGATACTCCCAGAGGTTTGCACCACTGCTCTTTTACAAAATCTTTGATTTGCTTTTGATATGCATTTTCACCCTTTCAGATACAACCAGATCTCAGTACATATCACATTTTTAATGAGAAGAAACAAACAGGTGTTGATGTGTTATATACAACTGCTGCAGTTCCAACTACATTTGTCTAATGGGTATGAATATCACTTTTCAACAATACACTAAGGAAAATGAAAAGAATAGAAACCCATTCCTGTATTTGGCTTCTACAGAGGACACATTTTAGTGGCTGCTTTCATATATTTTGGGAGACCATTGAAAATTAACAACACTTAGGGATTACTGAGAAGACACAAATGTGAATCAAGCTCACATTATTAATAATTTTCATATTACTTAATAACCCATATTTATGTCCTGAAAACATCTGAGTATGAAATATTTATTCCCTGACATACATCACGGGTTGGCACCTCTATTACTGAAGTACGTACTATCAAAGTGATGAGTCTTTACCACTGATGCTTCAATAGCCATTCCGATCGAAACATCCTTAATTAGACTATATGTACTTTTAAACCATGGAGGGGATGATATACAATGTGGTTGTAGTCTTTGCTCACAATGATCTAAAATTCTAACTTGTATGATGCTATTGGCTGTAACAAATTACATCAACACTGCCATCATAAACAACAAAGCATTTATTAAGTATGCAGCACCTATAAATACAATGTTTGGGAATAGAGGTATAGGAGTTGTGTAATGTGATCCATACATGCAAAGAAATTACAGATTATTGGAAAATATAAGAAATTAACATGAGGGTAATAACCACTAGTATAGGGAGTTTTAAAAATAATTAGTGCCATAGATTTACTAACTAGAGTTCATTGACACCAAGTCTGAGTGGACCAGATAAAGTCATTCCTCACACAAGAATGGGGCCCACACTGGGAAAGTGCACATATCAGGCAACAGAAAATGATCAAAGAAGATAAGTTACTGGCTCTATGAAAGTCTGAGTGTTTGCAAATAGGACATAGTCATGTAGGTTTTTTGAAATGTGCCCTTTCTTAGTTTGAGGAAATTCCTTTCTATTCCTAGTTTGCTCACTATATCATGAATGGATGTTGAATTTTGTTAACTTTTTCTGTATCTGTTATGATTATCACTCACACACACATATTACACATAAACAGCAATAACTTAGCTTGTTCCTTCTGGAAGTATGGTAATTTTGTATTGATTGGTGAATGTTCAAGTAGCCTGCACTTTGGGAAGAAAGCCCACGTGGTCATCATGCATATATACACATTTGATATAACTGCTGGATTTGATTTGCTAACATTTTGCTCGGTTTTGCATCTATGCTCTTGAGGGATATTCCTCTATACATTTTTTTCCTACAATGTCTTTGTCTAGTTTTGGTGTTATGGTAATAATGGCTTCATAAATTGTGCTGGAAAATGTTCTCTCCTCTAATATCTGAAAGAGTTTGTGTAGAATTGGTATCATTTTTTCTTAAATGATTGACATAATACAGCAGTGAAACTATCTGGGCTAGGGATTTTTATTTTTGGAACATTTAAAAATTACCAATTCAATTTGTTTAACACATATATTGCTATTTATATTTTCTATTTATTCTAGTGTCTGTTTCAGTAATTTCTGTCAAACAACTTATTTCACTTAAAATGTCAACTTTATTGGGTTAGTGTTTTTTATGATATTGTCTTAATATACACTTAATGAATTCAGGGTTTTCAGTGATTTTCAAATCACCTCTTTGTTTCCTGATGCTGGCTTTCACTCCAGTCTGGCTGGTGCAAAGGTGCATGTCTTCCAGCCTTGTGAACTCTGGGAGTTGTGCAGCTTGCCACAACCCAAAGTTTCTTTTTTGCTGAGCCTTATGGAGTTGCCCTGTGCGATTTCCAACCAGATACTCGTGACGAACCCTGAGTACTCTTTCTTTGTGTTGCTCTTCTAGACTGCTCCAGCCACCTCATCTTCCCTGTTTCCTCATAGCAGTGGTGTGACTCTCCATCTTTGATTTCCCTCCTTTGGTGCATTATCTGCCTCCAGGCTAAAAGCCAAGGTGATTGTAAGGCTTACCTCTCTGGTTCCCCTTTTCAAGGGGATCGATCTTGCACAGCCTGTTGTCTAACATCTGAAAACAGTTATTTCATATATTTCATTCAGTTTACCAGTTGTTTGGAGTCATAGTAAGTCTGGTACCAGTTAATCTTCCATGGCCAGAAACATTAGTATTTTAAGGTGGGAGATGCAGATATTTATCTTTTTCAGTGTATACACAACTAATGCATATTATTAAAGCCCCCAGCTATACATTTTCCACTCTGTCAGGCTGCCTCTCACCTTATTCAGCAGATGTTCATGGGACACGCAGATAGAATTTTGCTAGATTTAAGAGAATCCCTCAAAGTTATCTAATTGGAATAAAATGATATATTCACATGAAACAATGTAAAACAGTGAATTATACAATCTGTGCTAGCAAAGTTTAAAGAAGATGGGAGACAATATGTTCTGCAAAGTTGTTTTAATAGAGGAAAATTATTACATGTAATAGAAGTACAAGTAAAACAAAGACAATATAATACTGAGAAAATGTCATCCAATTCAATGGTTGACATTGGTGAGAACTTTCTGATTTTAATACATCTTGATGTCAACCATACTGGTCTCATTGGGGCCAAGAAAATCATTTTTATCTTTTTTATCTTCTCTGAGACCCCTTAAAAGAAGTCTATTTGACAATGATTTAATATCTCCATTATAAGGCAGAGATCCTAAAAGCTCATTTATTTTAATCAGATTAGAGGCCTTAATAGCAAAAAATAAAATAAAATAAAATAAACAGACACGTTTTAGCTTTAGTGTATGACTTAAAAAGTTTTAAAGTAACAGATTCCACAGAAAACAATAAGAGCACCTAAAAATTTCTATGTAATTGAATTAGTTATTTAAGATTTGGTTTACTTAAGGATTTATTTCATAACTTAAGATATCTGTATATAAGGAATAGATTTATTAAAACAGCCAGAAAACAAACAAATCACAATAGAGTTTACCTATGAGATTTATTATTGCTATGTACACCTCATTGTACAAACAAATGACATGCCTGTTACACAGCAGAGTTCCATGAGTTTGAGGCTTTTACATAAATATTAGCATCCCATATATTGGCGATTGCTGTGAAATACACAGAAGTGGGAGCTTCTTGGCTATTTCTCAGGTCTGTTTCACATTTCCTGAATTAACAGATATAGTAGGTGTTACATGTAGACTTTTTTTCCCAGCTCTCTAGTTGTTGCTAGGTGTTGGTAGTCACTTGATTGTAACTAAAAAAAGAAAGTACTTTGTTGATCTTCACGCACACAGACACACAGAATTATTGATGACTTCTTAGGATTATTATGCACATAGAATGAGAAAGAACTCCAGAGTGAGAGCAGACAGAAGTAAGTAAAATTAGTACTTAAAAATGGTTGCACGAGCAGATATGTTGAGCACGTTTTTGCCTCTAAGCCTAAATGTTTGAAAAAGCGTCTCTCACTGAATCATAATCTCTACATTAAAATTAGAGAAAAACTGTTGTGGGTCACCTCCATCCTGACCCATATGATAGTGTGTGATGCCTTATGGTTCATCGCTATCACTTTTCCCGAAAGTGCTAATTAAGCATCTTGATATGTAGAGAGAAAAACAGACACTCTGGTCCTGATGGTCCAGGGTGGATGGTCACCAGCACACACAGAAATCAGACACATGTTTTCAAATGCCTATGACTAGAGTTGAATAAAAATTCTGCTCTGTATGTATATAGGTCAGGATTCTCCTGATGGCAACCTGGAAGAATGCCTCACTTGAAATTTACTCCACATAAAGGGCACTTTTGGCTGAGGTGGCTGGGGAGGTCCAGAGGTTAACTCACAGTATTGTGTGTCTCAGAGGTCAGCATTAGAATAGTTTCTTTACTTCCTTCTTCTGTCTGCCAGGACTTGGGAATTTGAATGACCTAAAATTGGGTTCTTCAAACTCAGTACTGTTCACATTTTGGGCCAGATCATTCTTTCTTCTGGGGAGCTGTTCTGTGTATTGTAAGGTGTTTAGTCCTTAGCCTCTACCCTGAAGGTACAAGTATTGCTTCCTGCCCAAATTCTGACAACCACAGATGTCTCAAGTTTTTGCCAATTGAGAACCATGAATCTAGAGACGAAAAAAACCTAAATTGCATAGATTCAAATTCTGTCTCTAGCTGTGTAAACCTGGGCAAATTACTTCATCTCTCTGTGCCTGCACATCCTTTTCTTTCTAATGATGATTACAGCATTACCTACAAGATAAGGGTGTTCTGAGGATTAAGAGAGATCAAAAAATAAAATTCTTATAACAGTTTTTGCACCTAGTCAGCCTTCAAATGGCGATAGCTCTTAATACTAACAGCAAAGTTACCTTCATTAGGTAAAGAAATGACTTCTGGAAGCACCAGAATAAACAGAACTAGCTTAATGACCTCAAAGAAATCAACAGCTTTTTTTTCTCCCAGTATATCAACTGGCCCAGTTTGGGTCATGCAACTATGTCTTGGACCAAGCACAGCAGTCAAGAGGATGGGGTACTGTGAATAGCCAGGCTTGGGTCAAACACTAATCTTATAACTAAAAAGAAGAAACTTTACTCAAAGAAGTGAGGTAGAAAAGTGTAATAGGCATGCAAAATCATAAGCCACCAGAGTCTACTTCAGAGTATTAAAAAAAAAAATGGTGCAAAGTAGTTTTCCTACCTTAGCAGCTGATTCACAGGTCGTGAAAATGCAACTCTAGTCACATTTTGGTGAATCATCTGCAGCAAAAGGATCAGCAAATTATCAGACCAGACAGTGTCAAGATGTGTCAAGAAAATGACCATCTGAGAAGGTTATCAGATACAGATCTGCTATTTGAAAACTATAGACAGAGCGAGCCCACTTGCAGAAGAAAAAATGGACATCGCTGTTCTCTGCCAGCTTTGTAATGAGAAAGAAAAACCTGGAAGAGTACTGATCAAAGCTGCCATTTATTGAGTTCTTCCCAGGTGATAGATGCTATGTTGTGTTTTCAAGTAATACAACATCTCTGCATGGTCATTGACATGATTCCCATTTTTAAAGTGAGGAGACTGAGCATTTTTTAGAAAGGATGGCTACATTTGGCTAAGGTTCACAACCACCAAGGAATGGAGCCAGAATTCAAGCCAAAGCTTGTCTGACTTCACAGCTCCTACTTTTTATCCCCATACTGACATCCCAGAGTCCAGCCAAGATGCACAGGAAAGCTAAGCTGCCAGATTTTTTGGTGGGGTGGGTGGGGGGTGGTTCATACTAACTGAAGACAGGGCATCAGTTAGGGCTTTTCTGTCTTTTTTATTATTATTATTATTTCTTGGGCTGCTCCCGCGGCATATGGAGGTTCCCAGGCTAGGGGTCGAATTGGAGCTGTAGCTGCCAGCCTACACCAGAGCCACAGCAACGCTGGATCCGAGCCGTGTCTGCAACCTACACCACAGCTCACAGCAACACCGGATCCTTAACCCACTGAGCAAGGCCAGGGATCAAACCCGCAACCTCATGGTTCCTAGTCAGATTCGTTAACTGCTGCACCACAATGGGAACTCCCCAGTTAGGGCTTTTCTGATTGGCAGATGAACGCAGCAAGCTCTGCTGTGTGAACTCCCCAAATTTCATGACAGGATGAGTCCTCCCTGCCTCATAGCTGTCTTGAGTATTTGCACTTTCAGATGTTGCTTTTTGTTTGACACCTCGTTCAATTCAGCTTCTATCCAAGGCTAGACTGAGATAAGTGGTCACCACGGATAAACAAAGCATTTCAAATGATAAAATTTCCACACTTTTTTTTTTTTTGTACATTCATTACATAAGTTGCATGTGACATAACATTTCATTTTCTTTGGAATTCCTTTTCACATCATAGTTTCCTCCATGTTTGTGATGGGATAGCACTATTTACTCCTACTTGGTAAAGTCTTGATCCAGGTCAATTGCATATTGACCCATATTGTAACAGTGCAGTTAACGTGGGACTGCAGATATCTCTATGAGGTCCTGATTTCAATCCCCTTAGATATCTATGCAGAAGTGGGATTGCTGAATCATATGATATTGAACAAGTTTCTTAATTTCACTGGTCTTTAGCTTCCTCATCTGTAAAGAGGGTTAATAGAAATACCTTCCTACTAGGATCCTGAGGCTCTTATAAAATGATTTTGTAAATAAGGCTTGACCACACTCAGTGTACATGAGTTTTCTTTCCTTTCCCACCTCTTGCTGTGAGATCTTCCTATATTCTCTAGACCAAGTAAAGTAGAATAGTTAAGTGAACAGGCTATTGGAATTATGTGCTATCACTTAACTGCCCTGGGACCTGGACAAGTTACTTTATCTTATCTTTAAAATGTGAATTAATAATTGAACCCAATTCACAGGGTTATAAAATGAATGAAATGAGGTAATTATACAAAATGCTTATCCCAAGACTTTTTCAAATAATGTCTTAAAAAACTCACATTCTTGCCATACCATGCCTTTGCCATCTGTAGCCTTCTCCAGCCTGACCTGAGCAGGGCAGGGATGTTTCCCATGGACAGGCTCCATCTCCTAACCAGTTCCAGAGCCAGTCTGGATCAAAACAAAAAGAGTATTATCAGCCTCATGCCACAAGCTGTGTGATCTAGAATTAGTCTGTGATAGGATTTTTGTAGCTAGCACTTTGCATTTTAATTCTCCCCTTAAAAATGTGTTTCCTTTTTACAGTCTTTTTTCCTTCTAGATTGTGCCCTGTGGGGCAGTGCCCCAAGGCAGGAAATTGAGACTTCTTGACCCTTTAGCAAGATATAATATTGAAAGAACTAGACCTAATGGTTTAAGTTAAGGAAACCATAGAGAAAGGAAGAGGCCAGCCCTGGGGTCAGGGAGCCCACCTTTTATTTTCCTGGATAATGGTGGAAATAGAAAGATTGAAATGTATGGAAAAAGCAAGCTGCTAGATGTCCTGGGTCTTGATAGCCCCTCTTTGGGTTGCAGTTTGGATGTGATAGAGAAGTGTAGGAATAAATGTAAGGAAAAGGGAATTCTGACCATATTCCAACTAGAACTCTAGAAAAACTTTGACTATTCTCTTCCATTCACATCCTTCTCTTTTAACCAAGGTCTACCTTACCAACCTCTAATGCATTTATATGACAGTAAGTTTGGCTTCCCAGCCTGGTTAGGCAGAAAGAAATCCTTCAATTTCTCATTCATAGGCCAGTCTCATTATCCTGGGTGGCATGGAAGAAGGGATATAGAAGACAGTTGACTTGATATTTAGTAGAATTGCAATAGCACAACTTGTGCCAATAGAAAGGGTAGCTTTCAGCAGAGGCTGGGGTAAGGTCATCTGGTCTTGGGTGGATGGAAGGTGTATCAGATCAAAGGTAAAGTTAGGCCAACAGGAAGAGCTGTAAGATGCTGATAAAGCCAAGAGAAGGCAGGTCATGAGTAACCCTGGACATAGATGTCATCTATAACCACCAAGGGCAAGAAGTGTTTCTGTATATCCCCATCCCCTACCACCATGTGATTTTAATTTTTAAGAAAGTCGTAAGATAGGGCTAGCCTACATTCAGAATAGGCTGGGGCCCTACAGTTAGGACTGAAACTGTTTGCCTAATGAAGATGAAAAGGTACAGGAAATCAACCCTGTCATCCAATTTATGATAGCCACAACCACTCACTGTTGGCTAGACTTAGGGAATTTGAGCTGGCTGCCCTTTGCATGTCAGTCAGAAGAGCTGGCCAAAAGAGGGCATGGATTGTACAATGACCAAGCCCATAGCCTGGACTCGCGCATAGCCAGCAGCAAAGCAGACCCTAGCAAATTGGCCAAGGGACATCAGCAATTGAGGCAGCTTAATCTGATTTATGGGAATTTTATTTCCCTCAAAAAATAACAAAAACAAGAAAGAGAGAGCCACTGCAAATATCCTCCCTTATACCCATTCATGCCTTGAGGCTAAATTTCAGCTCTGTGCTGATATGAGCATTCTTAGTTTCTTTTTAGTTGTGCTGTAAAAATGTATTTGCATATTGCAAAATACTCCACAGGCATAAACTTAAGTTCTGGTCCTTATACATAAAATATCCAAAATAAATTATGTCAAAAAATGAAACTGACAAATATTTACAGTTAGTTAGGCACCGTGAGAAACAGAAATAAGGGAAGGCATGAAGCTGACAATCAAGTGACAGTGACAGACATTAAGCATGAGAATCTCAAGGCTGCCCATGGCAAGAAGAGCTAGATTCACAGTGAACACAGTCAATGACCAAGAAACAGAGAAGGAAGAGAGCACCTAAGCTTATGTTGGTTAGTGGGCTTGACCCTGGAGGCAAAGCCAGATAAAGATGGTACTGGGCAGTTATGGGGGCAGGTCAATCTACAAAGGATGCTTAAATCAGAAATACAGTGCCATTTAGCCCAGGCTAATACTCCTTGCATAATTTTCACACTGTAAAGTGGCCCAGTGACCACCAAAGCAGCCAGCACTGTAGTGGAGAAAGTAACAAACCCACCTCCCTGGCATTACTGGCTTAGGAGATTTTTCCAAGTTGGGAGGTACAACCTAGGACAGCCTCCAATCCAAAGAGCAGCTTGATGTTGTCATTTGATATCATAGTACTTGGAAGCTGAAATTCTGTAGTTGCTCACAATAGCCAAGATATGGAAACAACCAAAGTGTCCATCAACGTATGAATGCAAAAAGATGATGTGGTACACACACACACACAAATATTATTCAGCTATGAAAAAGGAGAAAATCCTACTGTTTGTGATAACTTAGATGAATCTTTTTTTTGTTGTTTTTTTTTAAGGAAGTTAGATGAATCTTGAGAGTATTATGCTAAGTGAAATAAGTCAGGTAGAAAAAAGATAAATACTGTATGGTCTCATTTATATGTTGAATCTAAGAAAAGACAAACTGAAAGAAACAGAGAGTAGAAGGATGGTTACCATGAATTAGAGGCTAAGGTAAATGCGGAAATATTGATCAAACTTCCATTTATAATAAGACTAACATAATTGGACGTCTGATGTACAGCATGGTGATTATAGCTAAAAATGTTGTATCATATACTTAAATGTTGCTAAGAGAGTAGATATTAAATATTCTCCCTACAAAGAAAAGAAATGGTAACTATGTGACAGGATAGAGGTGGTAGCCAAGGCTGTGGTGGTAATGATTTTGCAGCATATAAATGCATCAAATCAACACTTTTTACATCTTAAACTAACACAATGTTATGTGTCAATTATATCCCAATAAAACTGGAAATGTGTGAAAAACAGAAACTTAAGGTCATACAACTAGAAACAGTAGAAGTGGTTTTGAACTTGCACTATTTGCCTAAAATCTAGACTTTCCATACTAGAGAGCCTTTTGAGGACAAACATTGAACCAACCTGCATTGCTATATGGGGTATAAAGCGTATGCTCTGAGTACAGAGTAGTGTATAGCACCTTTTATTCCATCAAAAGAATGATTTGATAAAGCAATGAAAATAAGTTCTGCAAGGTCTCCTAACTTGAGAGTTCTTAGTTTTGTTTGCTATAATCTTGGTTTTCCTAAATCTCTCCAAAAATGTATATAATGTGTCGAAAACACATGTGGCCTGTGAATCCTGGCTAAAAGTCCAGAAAAATCAGGATTTCCATGTTGAATAGAAGAAGCATCCAAATGTATTTTCTGAATGCATACTATAAAACAGAGAAGAAAGAACAAAGAAGTGGCCACTCCCTTCTTTTGTGCAAGCAGCACCCATTGTAAAGAGTTTGGGCTTCACAAAGAGGACTGGAAATTGTAATTCATTAGGTGCCCAGGCAGAGAGGGCTGAGAACATGAGGAAATGAAAGGTCAAGGCTGGGTGGGGGTGCCACAGGCAGAGTAAAAATTGCCCTTCCATTTGTGTATGTTGGCCTGGCTGTGCAGAAAAGAGAGCTCCTTCCAATTCCCGTGGGACAGATGTCAACAAGCCCCACATGATTGATGGAGTTGGGATTTATCCTTCGCCTGTTCTGAGAAAACAGTTCCAGCGTATGTGTGAATGTTGGTACCGTAGAAACACAATAAGTATCTTGAGAACAGGGACTGTCTTCTTCCTCTTCATTCCCAGAAAATGACTTTGCTTATTTTCCCCTGCTTTGCCTTATTGCCTCCTAAACCAGGGGATGTCGATTTGGGTTCTCATCTCACCTGCTTATAGGTTTTTCAGTAGGACCCTTTAAAGCCTGTAGATACTTCTCTGTACTCTCGCTTTGGCATTTTTTTCCCAGTGTGTATGTGTGCCAGTGGCATGTGGAAGTTCCCAGGCCAGAATTCAAATTCACACCCTAGCAGTGACCCAAGCCACTGCAGTAACAACAACCAGATCCTTAACCTGCTCTGCCATAACGGAACTCCTCAGTATATTTTGACTTGACAAAACCAAATGGTCCTGATATATCCATATGCACCACTCTCTGCCACGCAGGAGTAAGGAAATGGAGAAGGAAGATAGAAAAAGAATGATAGCAAAAGAAGGTGGGAAAATAGGAGTAAACAGTCAAAGAAATCTTAAATGATTAAATCTTAAAATCTCTGAGAAATACAGACATTACTAAAATCTGCCAGAAAATAAAGTATTCTAACCCTTAAAATGATGGACAGAATGTGGGAGAGTATTGCAGTTTATGAAAACCCAAAGAAATTAAGTACAACACCCAGGAGGTAGGGTGGGGAGAGATGAAAAAAAATCAAATAGTGGAAGAGTATTCTTTCAAACGAGAAAAGGAAAATTAGCATGATATGATCAGGGAGAATAGATTAAGCTTGAAGATGATGGGGTTGAGCCTGAGTTGCTGAGAGATGAAAATAGTTTAGAAGAAAAAGACCCAGTCCCTCTGAAGCTGCTGTTTCCTGACTGGGACATTTCCCTTCCCATGACTCAGACCCACTGAAACACCAGTTCTCAGTGATAGAATTGGGGTTCAACTTTGGGAGCTGTCATCACTGTATCCTAGAAGGTGTGCTTAGAGTGCCCTGATTATGCAGTGCTTGTAAGAGCACCACCCCCAATCAGACTAGCCTTTGACATTTTAGGATTGAGGTCAAAGATACATATATCATAGATCTAAATAGTAAATTACATCAAGCTAACAACCATTTTAAAAAATATTCTACCTCCCTACCTTGGTGAATAAACATTTATAATAACCTGGAAAATCAACTTCTAAAATTTAAACTTTTGGAGACCTTGGGATACTGTACTGGAAGTTGGAGGTACAGAGAAAGAGTGTCTCCTGTCCCCAGTCTTGCACTTCCCAGACCTAGCACCCTCATTTCCCACACAGGCTTCTCTTGTACCACATATATATGGACAACCTCACCTCCATATCCAAATCCAAATTTTCTCACATCTTATCCCTGCAGACAGCCACTCTTTGACTTACCTTGACTGTTCCTGAGGCCTACACCTGAAATTCCAGCAGTGTAGACCTCTGACAGGAAGGTGGAGGTCAGGGTGTGTGGGGGGAGGGTGGTTGCACTGGCCTGCGAGGTAGGCTTGGGTCATGTAGAGCACAGTCTAGAAGTGAGGGCTTCGTCTCTGCTTGGGATCATTCCCACAAGCCTGTATACTCTTCGCCTTGTGGGGAGAACAGTCAGAGGAGGACCAGAGAGAAGCCTTCAAAAGCCTGATGCACAAGACCTGTCTTGGAGCACAGCCCTCTTGTCATTAGTTGGTGCTTCCTGGGTATTAACCTGTGTGAATCACTAAGCCACGCTGAAAAATGTGGATATCAGTGAAAGGGGAGACAGTTAAAGGGATAAACAATAAGGATAGTTAAAAGGTCATATAGAAAAAAGTAGCTAATCAACTCCATACCTCACAAAACTCTACCAGCTTCCTGGTCTCAATAAATGGCTTTACCACATCCAACCACAACCCCCGGAAACCTGGACTCATTCCTGAATTTATTCTACTCCCCTGCCACCATATTATGCTTCATCCATTCCATTCGCCACATGCCTTCACACAGTTTGCTGAGTGCAAGGCCAACAGCTGATATACCTTGTACAGGCTGATGTGGTGATGGGGCAGGGGACTGGGGGGTGCTGACCGCCACATTAAGCCCCTTATTAGGAACTTCTTAAGTGACTGGTTCTTAAAAGACAGATTCATGTTGGCTAATAGAGGTAAGGCCATTCTGAACTAGTGTGACCTTGTGCTGGAACCTATAAGAGGGAAAAAGGAATCAGGTTTTCATTTCTTTTATTTTTAGGACAGTTCATCCCTAAAACTAACCAAAGACCCACTCTTCAATAGCAACATACTGGTATGCTTTTGTAAGGGCAGAGAAAAGCTGCTTTTTATTTCTGCCTTTGTACTTTCTCATTTCACCTGTCTAAATCCTTGACTGTTTGGCCAGTTGGATTATCTTTGAGAATCTTTCACCTTCGAGGAACTCTTATGAATCCCATATGCAGCTGTGCCTATAGTCCAGAACACACACAGCTCTACACAAGCCTGGAGGAGCAGGCTTCTATCTTTGCTGAACAGAAGTGTGAGAACCTGAGAGTAATGTCAGTCTACCACATGGACAATTTTAAGTCAGCCCCAGGGAGAACTCAACTACCCAGCTCTAAGTGAAGTCTTGTGGACAACATGGAACCTCAGATGCTTTATAATCATCCTCCCAAACTTCCAAGCATTTGGTCCAGATGAGCCAATGAAATATGATACACACACACACACACACACACATACACACACATAAATCTTATGTTCCTCATGTCCATGCAATTGGAATAAACTGTAAATTAGGTGTTATAGTGCTATAGTTTGGTTAGATGCAGTGGTTTAGAAATGTAGCTTTAGTTTGTTATGAGATAATAGCTGCTTTGCTTTGTTGTGACAGTAGCCATAAAGTAAAGTTACTACAATGTAAAATGTGGCAACCAACCCAAACTACTGAAACAAAACCACAAATCAGAGGCAGCCCAACTCTGAGAACTTTATGTGCAGAAGTTGCAATGGGATCCCATCTCTGAACAAGTAGCACAGGAAACCCTGTCATAGCTATCATATGGGTCATATTTGCTATGGGTAAAATTATATTCCCCCAAACTATGGAGTAAAATTCTATTGGGGTATAGAAGTATTTCATGCCATTCATATCACATAGAAGGGATACATCATTGAGCCTGGTATTCAGATGTGCCTGGACCAGGATGAAGAACTGGCATATTGTTCAAAGTTTCAGGGAATCAATTTCCTGAGATAATTGGCTGGGAAAATGCTCTTTTGCACAGATGCCTGGGAGAAAGCCTAAGTTGGAGAGGAAAGTATGGTATTTATGTTAGATATAGGTTCTTATTTTTATACATGCATGCCAGTACCTTGTGGAGGGCACTATAGCCAAAAGTTGAGTTTTTTTTGTTTGTTTTGTTTTTTAAGGAACTGTAAGCCAAGGGGCTACCACCTTATCTGTTTTAACGCCCTGGTGTTAAAATGTACCATGGAGTAAGAGGAGAGACACATTTTCACTGAGGGCTTCTAAGTAGTGAGGATTGTAGGGGGCTTGTTGACAATTTTGGATGCAGCAGGAGGAAAGCAGGCCCTTGGCACTGGCCTCAACTTTCTTATCAATCTTGGCTGCAGCTATAGTGGCAAAGCACCACCATCAGGGGCTGTATGTTGAGCCAACATCAACAAGAAAAAGTAAGAGACAATTCATGAGCTCGTGTGAAACAGGCCAGCAATGCCAATAAGTGTTGGTGGGGGCTGGGTGGAAAGGGACATAAGTGTGCCTCTTGCAAAGTTCCCAGAGGTTAGGCAAATGCCAGCAAAATTTGGGCCATTACTGTGATTATGACCCTGTTTGTACCGGAAGATGCAAAGCTACGATGACATGGGTTACAAGTGGTAAAGTCTTTGGTGTGATACTAATAGCTAGTATTTATTGAGAATTTACCACATGCTAGAGGTTGTTTTATGCACTGTTCATGTATTATTTCATTTTTGCCGTAACCCTATAAAACAGCTCCCATTGTTAGCTCCATTTCTCAGATGAAAGATTTGTAGCATATTAGGCTTACCCATAAATACTGTCTCGCCAGAACTGAACTCAGAGTCTGACTCTCCAGCTGTCCTGACCATTATGTGATTCCCCCTTATTCACACTATTCTGGGAACTACTTTTTGTATAACATTTCAGAGTGATGCTTCTCTACCAGGTGCTTTCCCTGGGCCCTAAAATATCCAGGAACACGTCTGTATCATTAAATTCATATAGATATGGAATACCATGCAAAATATACAGCAACGTGAACCTCTTCGAACATACACACATCATAGGAAAACAATTTCCTTAGCCTATAATAGACTCAAATTTCTGTTAATTTGGTGGAAAGGGACAAACATTCTAAGAAACACCAACTAGAGCCCAGAGGAAAAAAAGGTTACATTTTCTGCATAGTGACTCATTGTGAAGCCACCCAGTTTTCTTAGAATTCCATTTTAACTCAGGCCAAATGGGGCCTCCTGAATGGCTCTGGAAATAACTTTCGGATGTTCAGATACTTTACGTGTGAAAGGCATGCAGCCAGATACATAAAATTCATGGACCTGGAGGAGAGGGCTCCACTTTGTTTATAGACTTTCTGATTTTTTTTTTTTTTGGTTGGTTAAAAAGCTGACAGACTGTATTACAGCTAACATTCCCATATTGATTATACCATTTCTGAGGCTGGCCTCTCTGTGACAGGAGCAGCATAATTAGTTTTTTCCTTGTTAAATATTTGTAAATCATTCGTACTTTTATGGGGTACATAACCTGGCTGTTACCCTTCAGATAATCTTCTTGTTACTTGTTTAAACAAGAAATATCTCCTAGAGTGCAGTGTCACTTTTATCCTTCAATGAGGCTACAATATAAGGACTTCTCTTGCTTGTGAAATACAAAAGGGCATCCATGCCACAGTTACATAAAATAGGTCTGGAAGAGGACTTTTCCAAACAGACTCAAAAACATCCACTGCTGCATCTTGCTCTGCTTATACCACTGGGAAGCAGCAAGACTGGGAAAAATGTTTTATTTTTATTTTTTCCTTTTTGTTCATATATATTTGTTTTTAAACTATTAGGAGCCACCCTTGTCAATCTCAAACATTAAAAAGCTCTGATTTGGGGTTAACAGTGGAAAAACTCTTCATACCACCTATAATTACATCATCATAGGGTGATCATAAAGCATGCGTTTCAAGATACAACTCTGAAGTGTGACTTTTTCTTAATTGTGTCCATTGAGAGTTACTACCTCCAAAATAGGCAGCCTAGGAGGCCACTCAAATGTTCCAACAATGTTGCAGTTACTAAAAGGCTCTGGGAAATCCTCTTTGGATGTGGACTTTCCAGTTTAATAGCATAGCCCTTTGAATAGTGTTAATGATCTTAAATCCTTGCCTTTTCCTTTAAAAATTGGAGGGAATGTGATTCTGATTAAAGAACAAAAGTCACTATAATATAAGTCTGATAAATAAATTCATTTAAAAATATGTCTATTGATATAGCAGTCTTATAATAGCAAGATATAAATCTAAAGTGAGAAGAATTTTGTCTGGTGACTGGTAAACAAGCCAAAGGTCTGTGCAAGAGCAGTGTCCCTGGAACAGGCACACACCTGAGCATGAGCTCCATGTTTGTAGGTGGCAGAAACCCACACAGACCAGTTTAAGTAAAAATTATAAGACTGCACGATAGTTCACAAAACCTTAGGTCAGGCAGTAATGTTGGGCCCCACGAGAGAAGAGAATCATAAATGAGAAAGCCATGAGAAAGGAAGAGAACTTGTTAAATCTTCCTGAGACCCCTGGATCCCATCACTGCATGGCATGTGCTTCTTCAGTCTATCTCTGTAGAAGTGTTGGCTCCTTCCACAGGAACTCAATTCAAAGAGCTAGTCAAAGCTGAGCTAAGACTAGCACAACTAAGCAAGAAAGAGAAACCCCTGGCTTCGTCAGGGCATGCTACAGGCTGGAGGTGGTGGGGTGTGGGATGCAGGCAGACACAGTGCAGTAGAGAGCAAAGAAAGCTAGGTGTTTGTGCCTGGTCCAAGGGGAACTGGATGACCTAAGACCATAGTTTGGTTATTTGTAAATACTGAAGAAGGCTTGCTTTAGAACCAGAATCTAGTGTTTTAAATGGCCTTGAAGGAAAGACCATTTGGACCAGATATTGAATGCTTTGCATCCAGATGATGGCTACAGAGAAGCCAGTTCATCCATGTGTCTGCCCGATGGTTAAAGAAAGACTTCAGATAAGCAATGACTCCTTTGCTTGCTATGAGTCTGTAGTTCATTTTTTTTTTTTTAATGTTAAGGTCAAATTTTAAACTTCTCAATGGAGAAAAATGAGCAATTTTAAAAGCTGGTTTATGCCATCCAGTCCCCTCAGTTTTTTTTGTATCCCAGGCAAATCAATGTGGCATTAGGCCGTATCAATTATTATTACAACTGCACCAACTGCTTTTCCTATGTGTAAACATACACACACATACTAGGACAATAAAAAGCTTACATTTGCATACATTTGATAGTATTCCAAAATGCTTAAAAAAATTTATTTCATGCACTAGCAGTATAAGACAGAGTAGTATTTCGAACCATATAAAACTGTCATTTTTTTGTTGGTCAAAAGCAGGCAAATATTCACAGTTTTATACATTTCGACCTAATATTAGTATAACCATTTAATACATGAAACAACTAACTTACAGAGATGTTGAGCCACCAGTTTGAGCTTTTCTGATACCTACGTGCTTGAGATGCAACCAAAATCCCTGTCTTCTGAACCTTGTTTCCACGTCCTTTCCACCACAGTATTATGTATAAGGAAAGAGCATATCCATGTATAATACAAACCCCACTGAAATATAATGTCTATGTTTTGTGATAAATTTACTATAGATACAGATAATGAGAAAAACTTCAAGAAATCTACTTTAAATGCTCTTCATTAATTTTTTGCAACCTTGTGCATTTTTTCCAAATTAGTGAAGTGCAAAGAATCAAGTCATTTGTGCTGTGAAAAAATTACATATTTAGTTTTTCAAATTAGTTAGCTATGAGTAAATTATTTTTTACCTCTGCTGTTTAGGGTTCAGAGAGTTAAAGAAAAGGAAAATGAATTATGTCTGATTAAATAAAAAAAATAGAATTATTATGTCATGAAAAGTTATTTATTTATTTATTTATTTATTTATTTATTTATTTATTTATTTATTTTTTGGAAAGAAATGATCCAAAGCTTCTCTATTTTGAGAAAGAAGCCTATCTTTTGTTTCTGACATAGTCTTCCTAAATAATATCTGAGTCGGAATTCAAATCAATAACCCAATCCCTCTTCTGATTATACTAATGTTTCTTTAAAATACAGATGTGTTTTGAATGAGTAAATCATATATAACTGGTTAGACTTTTTTTTTAATGCTACAGGGGATTCAAGCTTATTATTATACATGCAATGTTTTCCCAAGATTTAGCAAATGACTATCAAACATGAAAATACAGTTTAACAACTTAAACTAAAAGAAATGTACATCATTAATTTAAATTCAATTAGCTGGCTGCATCCCAACAAAGGCACTAGTTAAGTGCCTCAAGTGTGTGATATGGGAATTCCACCAATCCAGTGAGCCCCTGCTTTCTGTGAGCAGCGTAGCAGTTGTTTTGTTGCCCTGAAAGATAGATCCTTTGTCCCCATGCTGCACTCACAGCTTCTCAGGGCAAGGGGAAGATGGCACCGATTTGTTTACCCATGAATGCTTTTTTGAGAGGAGAGAGGCCTCTGTGCTTCAATATGTTCCCCTTGGAAAGAAACTTGGGCCGAGGGGGCGGAGGGGTACTCCTGTGTCATTTTACTGTTTTTATCTATCTAGCTATTTGAGAAGATTCTATTTCTACCCGCTAAGCTTAAATTCTAACCAAATAAAAAAAGAACTTTTTTTTTGCACTATTACTCATTATTATTTCCAGACAATAACAGGTTATTTAAAAAAAAATCAGGATGGAAAGAAATCTCCAGAAATGTTCTCTGATTGCAGGTATGTTTTACCTGATACCCGGTGGATTCAGTCAGTAGAGGAGGCTCTATGGGAAAGAGTCAGAATAATAGCTCCCTGTATATGTTCTTCTGTACCACTGAAATTCCCCCTACTCCCCCCACACACAATTTTGTATTATTGCTCTGTGACTGTACAAAATTGTCCAT
Source organism: Phacochoerus africanus (assembly GCF_016906955.1). Lineage (NCBI taxonomy): Eukaryota > Metazoa > Chordata > Mammalia > Artiodactyla > Suidae > Phacochoerus > Phacochoerus africanus. The sequence goes on from NC_062548.1 coordinate 86,935,734, forward strand.
GTTGAGTGAAAACAATACACCTACAATAATCCTTTGTTAACACATATATTCTTGGTATGATACCCTTCATTGATTATCTTTTTTATGTGTATGATTCAATTTTCTCTTTCAATAAAGTCACTACTTAGCCTTGATTTCATGGACGAGAAATGGAATATAAAAAAGCCACAAATTAGTAGCTATGTCAGTGGCAATTACTGTATTGTAGTAATAGCTTAAAGCTACCAGAACCCCTAAACTCAATGTCTTAAAACATAAAGCACTTGTTTTTGCTCACAAATCTGCAGGTCAGCTGGGAAGTTCTGGCCTCTTCTGGGCTTATCAGTGGTGGGTAGGATGGTCAGCACTGCTGGTCAGTGGTTAGCTGAGGGTTGGCTGGTCTATTTCACTATTCACTATTTCACTCTTTTCTCTGATGGCTGGCTGATTTTTGACTGGGACAGCAGGGATGACTGGTCCATCACCAGCACCCAGCAGACTAGCCCAAGCTTATTCACATGATGATCACAGGGGTCCAAGAGAATAAGTGTAAGTTCAAAGGTCTCTTGAAGTTTAGCCAAGATCTGGCACACTGTCACCTCCTCTGAAATCAATTAGCAGAAGCAGCTCACAGCATTAGACTGGTCAAGGGTAGGGTAAAAACTTCACCTTTCAATGGGAGAAATCACAGAACCACATTACCAAGGGTGTGGATACAGGGAGATATGAGCATTTGTGGCCATATAAAAAATCATTCTATCATAACAGTTAATAGAGAGTTTCCAAATGTGCTCTACAGAACACTGGTTTCATATGCTATTAACTGGTGGTTTGCAAAACAGGATACATAACATGTATAAAAAAGGGGCAGGGGGCATTTCCATGACCAAATCAACTGGAAATCTCCATTTATCTGTGATGCCTAGAAATGAGCTGGAGGGACAGTGGCTCTAACTCTCTCCACAGGGGCAGTTGCAACTCCCTGTAAGTTCAGAAGCTACTTCTACTCCCAGCAGCAGGAATTGCACCAAGACCCAATTTCCCAAAGGCTTCTCAAGTCTCCAGATACCAGGCAACTAGAGTTTCCCCCAAATGGCTGGCATCCAAGTTCAGATTGCTAGATGTCTGAGCCCAGTTCTCCTCACTGAAGATGGTTCTCATGCAAAGGGAAAGCAGTGGGGGTGGCAGATTCCTTTACAGGAAATCAGCTCCTCAGTCTATCCAGCTGTGTCCTGCCGCAGCATACCCACATCCTCACAGACTCAGAGAGAACAAGGGCCCGCACACCTGCTGAGATCTAGCACCAAATGACATTTGCTAGTGTGTGCACGCAGGCTGCTGCATGAGAGGATCAAACACAAATTTTCAGGATTCTATAAAACTCTTAGAGGAAAACATAGGCCAAACACTCTCTGACATAAATGACAGCCACATCTTCTCAGGTCCACCTCTTAGAGTACTGACAATAAAAAGAAAAATAAACAAATGGGACCTAATCGAACTGAAAAGGAAACCCTAAACAACATGAGAAGACAACCCACAGAATGGGAGAAAATATTTACAAGTGAATCGACGGACAAGGGATTAATCTCCAAAATTTATAAACAACTTCTGCAGTTCCATACCAAAAAACCAAACAAGCCTATCAAAAAATGGGCAGAAGGAAGTTCCCGTCGTGGCGCAATGGTTAACGAATCCAACTAGGAACCATGAGGTTGCTGGTTCAGTCCCTGCCCTTGCTCAGTGGGTTAACGATCTGGCGTTGCCGTGAGCTGCAGTGTAGGTTGTAGACACGGATCGGATCCCGCATTGCTGTGGCTCTGGCGTACGTTGGTGGCTACGGCTCTGATTGGACCCCTAGCCTGGGAACCTCCATATGCTGCGGGAGCAGCCCAAGAAATAGCAAAAAGACAAAAAAAAAATGGCAGAAGATCTAAACAGACAATTCTTCAAAGAAGACATACAGATGGCCAAGAAACACATGAAAAGATGTTCAACATCACTCATTATTAGAGAGATGCAAATCAAAACCACTCTGAGGTACCACCTTACACCAGCCAGAATGGCCACATCCAAAAGTCTACAAACAGTAGGTGCCGGAGAGGGTGTGGAGAAAAAGGAACCCTAGTACACTGTTGGTGGGATTGTAAATTGGTGCAACCACTGTTGGTGGGATTGTAAATTGGAAAGCAGTATGGAGATTCCTCAGGAAAGTAAACATAGAACTACCATTTGATCCAGCAATCCCATTCCTGGCCATCCATCCAGAGAAAACCATGACTCACTAAGACACATGTACTCCAATGTTCATTGCAGCACTATTTACAATAGCCAAGACATGGAAACAACCTAAATGTCCATCGACAGAGGAGTGGATCAAGAAGATGTGGTACATATACACAATGGAATATTACTCAGCCATTAAAAAGAATGAAATACCAGCGTTTTTTGCAACATGGATGGACCTAGAAACTATCATGCTAAGTGAAGTCAGCCATACAATGAGACACCAACATCAAATGCTTTCACTGACATGTGGAATCTGAAAAAAGGACAGACTGAACTTCTTTGCAGAACAGATGCTGACTCACAGACATTGAAAACTTATGGTCTCCAGAGGAGACAGTTTGGGGGGTGGGGGGATGTGCCTGGGCTGTGGGATGGAAATCCTGTGAAATTAGATTGTTATGATCATTATACAACTACAGATGTGATAAATTCATTTGAGTAATTTAAATAAATAAAAAAATTTTTTTCAGGATTCTTTGATTCTTGTTTTGGGATTTTTTGTTGTTATTGTTGTTGCTATTTTAGGGTTGCACTCACAGCATATGGAAATTCCCAGGCTAGGGGTTGAATCAGAGCTGTAGCCACCAGCCTATGCCACAGCCACAGCAATGTGGGATCCTAGCTGCATCTGTGAGCTACACCAAGCTCATGGCAATGCTGGATCCTTAACCCACTGAGTGAGGCCAAGGATTGAACCTGCATCCTCATGGATGCTAGTCAGTTTAGTTAACCACTGAGCCACAAAGGGAACTCCAGGATTCTTTGATTCTTTATGGTAGAACATGGTGCCTTTGGTGATTGACTTTCCAATAAGAATATACAGTTCCCCAAGCTGTTTTGACAAAGGAACCATTTTTTAAAGACCATCTTGCAGAATTGGTATGATATAGAATACACTTTAGGGAATCATGTCTCACTTAAAGGATATATTTCAGTAAAATCAGTACATCAAAAATTCAAATTCATAAAAATGCCCATTGTTTATTTTCTCACATACGCTTATTCTACTTTCAGTCCTGTCTGAGGAATTTCTGACAGCCAAAATAAGCAACTACACAGAAGCCACTAGAAAAGAATAAATAAGTTGAAGTTAAAAAAGGACAAGGCCAAGAAGGAAAACAGTTACAGCTGTTAGGTAAGATATCCCAGTGCCTGTTACATTTTCAGCATCCTGCAAAAAGGGCATTGAAGAAAAATTTAATTTGAATGAGTAAACAAAAAAAAGTAATCATGTATTATTCATTCATTGAATCTTAGTTATGACTCTACTATGTATCAGTTTCCTGGGTTACTGGGAATACACAATTAAGAAAACAGAACTCTTGTCCTTAAAAAGCTTATAGCCTAGATCAAGGGTCATAAAAGTAGGGCCCACCAGCTAAATCCTGCTCACCACCCGTTTCGACTAATAAAGTGTATCCTGTACCTGAGCACAGTCACACTCATTTGTTTCTGCATTGCCAATGCTGCTTTATTGCTACAAAGGCAGAATAGTGTACTTGCTACAGTGACTGCATGGTTTGTAAGGCTAAGCTATTTACTGTCTAACCTTTTACACACAAAAAAATTGCCGACTGTCCCTAGACCCTTGGTCCATCTTTAATTGCCCCTATTTTGGTATTCTTTCTCTTAGAAAATGCTTTTCTTTCCCTTATTGTTTCAATTACTTCTACAGCAATGACTCTGTAATCTCTATACTTAGTCATGGGCACTGGACATATTTCTAGAATTTCTCAACCCATCCTATGAAAGCAATTACCTGCTGTGCCTACTCCCCTTGTTATTCCTCTGTCAAGGTCAGAGTTGACACACAGATTAGAGAGAAACACGAAATGTGACCATTCCTATTTGAGGTGCATATAAAAGACTTCAGTATTGCTCTAATAATATCTTGATTTACTTTGGAAATTCTCAAAGTGCTTCACCATAAGTAGTTTCTTTATTTTAGTGTGTCAGGGAAATTTTTTTAAACAATCATTGATATTCTCACTGCCCAGTTGTGAAAGCAGATACAAGGAAGTTCAGGGATTCACAAAAGGACTTAATCCCTTGACAGTGAAAGTGACTCCCAAATTTGAGCAACAGGGCTCCTTCTTCATTATTCCTTATGCAAGATCTAGACTTCCATACAACTAGATTTCCAGGAATTTTCTCCTCCAGGCCCTAATTTCCTTTATTTTCTTTTTTGTTGTCATTGCCATTTTCTGTTAATGACTTTATTTTTTAAATACATTTACTAGAATATAGTTGATGTACAAAGCTATGTTAATTTAGGGTATACAGCAAAGTCAATTAGTTATACATATGCATATATCCATTCCTTCTCAGGTTCTTTTCCCATGTAGGTTATCACACAGTTCTAAGTAAATTTCCCTCTGCTATATATATACAGTAGGTTCCCATTTCTCGGTTATTCTATATATAGCAGTGTGTCTATATCAATCCCAACCCCCTAATTTATCCCTCTCTCCACTCTGTGTTTTCCCTTTGGGAAATATAAGTTTGGTTTCAAAATCTTTGAATCTTTTTCCATTCTGTAAATTCTATTGTATCCTTTTCTATTAGATTCCACATATTAGTGATCTTACATAATATTTGTCTTTGTCTGACTTACTTCACTTAATTTGAAAATTTTTGGGGCTATCCATGTTGCTGCAAATGGCATTATTTCATGCTTTTTTATGGCTAATATTCAATTGTATAATATTCAGTTGTACCACATCTTCTTAATCCAATCCTCTGTTGATGGACCATTTGGTTGATTCCACGTCTTGGCTATTGTAAACAGTGCTTCAATGAACATTGGGGTGCATTGTCTTTTTGAATTATAGTTTTATCTGGATAGATGCCCAGGAGTGGGATTGTTGGATCATATGGTAGTTCTATATTTAGCTTTTAAAGGAACTTCCATACTGCTCTTCATAGTAGTTGCACCAGTTTACATTCCCACCAATAGTGTAGGAGGGTTCCCTTTTCTCCACACCCTCTCCAGCATGTATTGTTTGTGGACTTTTTGATGATGGTCATGGTGTGAGGTGATGCCTCATTGTAGATTTGATTTGCCTTTCTCTAATAATTAGTGATATTGAGCACCTTTTCTTGTGCTTTTTGTCCAGGCCATAATTTCAATTTAACTACTCCCCACCCCTGCATGGTGCATGGCAAGAGGCACAGCTAATGCTCAGCACCATTATTATTAGGTGGAGAAATAATGGTGCAAAAGTCACTGTTATTTTTTACCCTAAGATTTCCCAGGGAGAGTATCTGCCAATGTGCTTCTCTAAGCCTCCATCGTGGTTTGCTTCCTTCCTCCTTCTGTTCCCACTGGTGAGGTGGTTTCTGTCCCTATGCAAAGGTGACAATGGTAAATGCAGTTGGCTCTGGATAAGTGAAAATCTCTAAGTCTTCCCTTTTTTTTAAACAAAAGCACTTATTAAAGGAAAAGGTGACTTCTCTCTGCTAATTCTGAAAAGCAAATTTCCAGGGATGTAGAGACTTTAGAAGTCTAAGATAGTTTCATAAGAGAAATAGAAGCATGAATGTTTTTCCCCTAGGACTGCTGGGGCTCAGCTGCTATGTAGCTCCGAAACTCCACTCACTCACTCTGTCCTCCATGTATTGTATTTCAATAAAAACTTAATAAACAGAATATTAAAGATTTGAAGAATTATACAAAGTATTCAATTTCTAACCCTGCCATTTATTTTATTTTTATGAGATATCAGGACCAGTTTAATAAGTATAATAAACATAAACTCTGACATTTATAACACTATTCACCAGATTAATACTAGATAATATTTTCTAGAAGTGCCATTTTAATAGGAATAAATGGATAAACAGATATGTCTTAGACTTATTCTACCAAGATTGCAGGAGCTCAATTTTTGAAAGCAAATTAACAACCAAAATCAATATTTTCCCCATTAATTCCATTCCCTGAAAGAGTTTTACTAGTAGAATATAGCAAAAGATATGTTCATATTGGACCAGCCAATGCTGCCTTTGATGCGTATTAAAAAGAGAGAGAGAGAGTTCTTCCACTCTTTGAGTTTTAACTGAAGGCTCCAGGCTTGTTCCTGTAGGTCTCTTTAGAAACACCCTTGCACATGCACACTAGCGGAGATGATGGTTAACAGTATCAGATTCATCTGGGGCATGGGGTAGTATGATGTATTTTGTTATTAGTATTTTTTTTCTCTTCTTTTCTTTTCCTTTCTTTTCTTTTTTTTTTTTTTTTTGTCTTTTGTCTTTTTAGGGCCACAGGTGCGGCATACAGAAGTTCCCAGGTTCAGGGTCTAATCAGAGCTGTTGTTGCCGGCCTATGCCAGAGCCACAGCAATGCCAGATCTGAGGTGCATCTGCAACACTACAGATCACAGCAGTGTTGGATCCTTAACCCACTGAGCGAGGCCAGGGATCAAACATGCAACCTCATGGTTCCTAGTCAGATTTGTTTCCACTGCACCATGACAGGAACTCCAATATTTCTAATTTATCATTCCCCATGGCCCTCTTTCTTCCTGTCTCCTGATTAAGATCTTCTAAGACATTCATGGCTTCAAAGAAGACCCAAAGACATAAAAAAGGAATATTTAGAGAAACAGGTCCCCCTTAGACCCTAAAGGAAGAGTAAACAAGTATTCAGGAAATTGAACCACTTTAGATAATAGCCACGTGTTGACACACTGCAGAGAAGGTGCAGTTTAGTACTTTATAAGTTACTCAGAACCTAAATGTTTTTTAAAACGTTCCAAACCCTAATATAACCAACAAATAATCCCCAAACCATAGTCAGCTATAGTATTCACACACAAAACTGCCAAAAAAAAAAAAAAACCCACAAAACAACACTTTGATCAATATCAAGTGTTGGTGAGTGTGTGTAGAAGTGGGTATTCTTCTACACTTCTGGTAGGAGTTAAAATTGTTATGGAAGCTTTTGAGATCAATTTTGCAGCATTGGTTACAATTTAAAGTACATATGTGCTGCAGCACAAAAAATTCATTTTCTCCATCTGATTTAGAGGAATTTTCATACATAACTACAAAGAGTGCCTCTAGTGCTGCTGTGAACATAGGGTGCATGTATCTTTTTGGATTATAGTTGAAGACATAGAGACAACCTAAATCTGGAGTTCCTGTCGTGGTGCAGCGGAAACGAATCTGACTAGGAACCATGAGGTTGCAGGTTTGATCTGAACCATGAGGTTACGGGTTTGATTCCCTGACCTCACTCAGTGGGTTGGGGATCTGGCGTTGCCATGAGCTGTGATATAGATCGTAGACACGGCTCAGATCTGGCATTGCTGTGGCTGTGGTGTAGGCCAGCAGCTACAGCTCCAATTAGACCCCTGGCCTGGGAACCTCCATGTGCCGTGGGTGTGGCTCTAAAAAGAAAAAAAAAAAGAAAGAAAAAAAAGAAACAACCTAAATGTCCACTGACCAAAGGATAGATTAAGAAGATGTGGTGCATATATACAAATGGAATACTACTTAGCCATTAAAAAGAATGAAACAATGCCATTTGCAGCAAATGGATGCAACTAGAGAGTCTCATACTAAGTAAAGTAAATCAGAAAGAAAAAAAAATACCATATGATATCACTTATATGTGGAATCTAAAATGTGATACAAATGAACCTATTTACAAAACAGAGACAGACTCATGGACATAGAGAACAGACTTGTGGTTGCCAAGGGAGACTGGGGAGGGACTGGGATGGACTGGGAGTTTGGGTTTAGCAGATGCAAACATACATTTAGAAAGGATAAACAATAAGTCCTACTGTATAGCACAGAAAATTATATCCAATCTCCTGGGATACGCCATGATGGAAAATAATATATATTAAAAAAATGTGTGTATGTGTGTACATATATATATATGGCTGATTTGCTTTGCTGTACAGCAGAAATTGCCACAATATTGTATATCAACTATATTTTAATGCAAAATAAAAAATTTTTTAAAAATACAGTGTTCCTAGGACCTGGGAATGGGCAACAAGGACAAGGAAAATGGGGATCCCAATCCCAGTCTAACAAACTCAAAGAAACAAATTCTCCCAACAAGCCTGTTTTTTTTGTTTTGTTTTGTTTTGTTTTGTTTTTTGGTCGTACAAGATAACTCACAGGATCTAGAGAATAAGACATGGATGTCTGGGTGGGGGTACATTTTAACCGACCACGAGTGCTTATTGAATATTGACACTGTACAAGAAGGTAGACTATCATCTATATCCTAACTGAAGCACAATCTTTGTGGGGTTTGTAGAAAATTAAAGAAATGGAAGTGTAAAGTATGCTCTGAAAATAGGTATGGATTTAAAGGCCAGATCAGTGTAGAGAGAAATTGCTCACTAATGGAAGATTTGGATGGAAGCTGTAGAAGGGGATAAGCTTGGCAGGTAGACTGTGGCACTGGGTTAGACCTTGGGTTCTAAAACTAGATTCCTGGGTTTCAATCCTCATTTTCCCTTTTTCCAGCTGTGTGTCTTTGATCTCTTGGGTACATCAAAATTTTCATTTTTATAACATATACACAAACATGTAACTCAAGAGGGGTTTGATTTTGTCACATTGTTTAAGGTACTTAGAACCATATTTATATGTAGTAATATATGTTGCTATTGTCACCTCTAAATGTCTAATATTTCCTTTTTGCTATGCTTAATTGATTGTTTGCCTTGAACCCCTTCAAAAAGAACTAGAAGTACAGGTTTTACATGAGTTATGGAAAGAAGCTAATGTTTCTCAAATGAGTGATTTTCTTTACTATTTGCAGTCAATCCACATCCTGTAGAGCCCTAAGATAAAACCGTAATGATGATACTCTACTATGGTATTTTTAACTGTAGACTTCAAGTAAGGAGGGGTAAGCTTTGCAGATATGTTTAAGTTAAGGGCCTTTATAGGGCAGGGGAGAGAGAGATTATCCTGAATTTTCCAGGAGAATCCTAAAGGCAGTCACATGTATCTATGTAGGAAGGAGGCAGAAGGAGATTACAGACACACACACACACACGTCAGTGGAATAATGGAGGCAGAAATTCAACTGATGCAGCCTAAAGCCAAGGAACCCTGGCAACCACAAGAAGCTGAAAGAAATAAACAAATTTTTTCCCCTAGAGCCTGCAGAAGGAGCATAACCATGCTGACATCTTGATTTAGGTCCACTAACATAGATTTTGGACTTTTGGCCTCCAGAACTATGAGACAATAAATTTATGTTGCTTTAATCCATTTGGACTTTGCTAATTGGTTTAAGCAGCCATAGGAAACTAATACAGCATTATTCATTGAATATTTTTAAAATAACATATTCAAATAAATTAAATATTTATTTTTCACTTTTAAATTGGATCTTTGGGCACATGATCCTACATAATGAAACAATGTTATACAAAGAAAACTCTATGTTATGCACTTAGCTAACTGTAGCAAAAAGTTAATCATAGGATATTATGAAAGGAAAAAAATCTATGAGCATATGTATTATTAGTTCAACTCTCTGCAATTAAGGAACATGTTGATATCAGCTATTAAAATAAAGTAGAAACAAAAATTTCAAACAAAACATAAATTTTAGCTTCTAAAGCTGCTTCCAATAAATGGGTATATGAGCTTGCTTCAAGTTTAGGGGATCGGTTTCATTTCTCACCAAAAATATCTCTATTGTTTATTTCTTTGGGTAAAAAAATAAAATGAACAATTATATAAACCCCAAAGGTATCCACCCCAAAATATTACATAAAAAAGACTATCACTTTCAGAGAAAGACTGATGCTCTTTATTCTCATGTACTAAGATTTATTTTAGAGGACTTCTAGTATTTATTAAGTCCGTAATAACTGAAATATCTTCAACTATTTTCTAAGTTAAATGTAAGATCCCCGTAGCTTAAAAAGAAGAAAGTCATTTTATGAGACTTTGATCAATACAAAATTAATATTGCAGGTACAATGAAACACTGGAGTGAGTTTATAATAAAAAACTTCAATACACCCTGTAAGCGCTGCCAAAATAAGCAGGAAGTTACTTTTCGTTTGAGCAGTCAGATATTTCTTCTGTCTGCAAACAGATCAAAATTCAGGACATTTCACTACTGGAGAATCTCTAATGAGTGGGTAGTAAAATACCCACCTTTCTGACTGCCACTGGATATCAAAAAATTACTCACTTCTGACTCAGTAATTACCCACCAAAAATTTAGATCAAGTGGTCGTCACGTCACCCAAATTAGTACCTGACAAAGAAAGCTTTTGGCAAGGTTGGCAGCTGAGAAACAGGAAGTGGGTTGCAAAACATTATTAAAACTTGAAAATAACAGCCTTAAAGGTGTGTGATACTCACAAAACTACTACAGGGAGAAAAATCACGCCTGAGCAGAAGGGACACTCAGGAGCCAGTGGAGGAGATGAAGTAGAGGAACTATCACCCAATCTTCCCTCATCCAAAGGGCCACAGCCCTTTCTCTGCTGGGTCATTATTATTATTACCACTGTCTTTTCAAATGTGTCAAGGTCTTATAACATATTTGGAAGGAAGTAGAAGTTCCAGATGTTTGAAAAAAAACTGATCTGGAGAGCCACCACTGTGCTCCGAAAATTCTTGCCCACGGTTGGATTTCTTCTGAAGCTGGATACAGTCCAGGGTTTAGATTCCTTCAGAGCCAACACGAATGGCAGCGACATCACCTTAGGATCTGACCAGGCACCTCACATGACTCAAGTCTTCATGTTTAAGGAAACCTGCCATGGATTGTCCGAATCAGCTTGTCTTTGCCTCCCTTCTGAGTGTCATCTGGAAATGGATGCAGTACTCTCAGGAGAATTGAGTAATTTCTTGGATATTTTGACTTTAAATTAGTCTCACTGGGTCACTGAAATTCAGTTTTTTGGTTTCAACATTCTTTTTGGTAGAATCATTGCAGTATTCACTCACCGCTCAATCCATATTCCTATAATTTAGCTTGAGCATTGCAAATATAGGCATGAATTCTGTTATATTGTCATTCATTTTTCGCTGATCCATATATAGTATGTGTGATCAAAAACACTAATAGCATTATTCATTAAGGACTGCCCTTGCTGTTCATAAGACTTCAGCCAGATGATCTTTTGTTAGAAGATTTTTAAAAAGTAGAAGCATTGAACCAGATCAGAAGTCACCAAACTGTGGTCCATGTGTTAATCCAGCCTAGTCCATTTGCTTACATATTGTTTGTGGCTGCTTTTCCTTGTTATAATGGCTGCTGTGTTGAGTAAATACAACAGAGATGGCAAAGCAGAAAATATTTACTATCTCATGCTTTACAGAAACAAAATTGCCAGCTGGACAAATTGCACTAGATCACAGCATAGATATTATGTGGATTGAAGTCTTTACCACAGGTCCATTCTCTGGTCTCTATATCATTATTTTCTGAGACTCTTTTGACCATATTCAGGATCCTTTATGACCTGGAGATTTCTCCTATTACACTAACGCTAATGTCCAGTCCTAGCCTATACTGTTCCCCCACCAAGCTAGACACGTTTCCTCTTGAACATTGTTGCTGGGCACCAGAGATACAAAGTCTATTAAGATTTCGTCCCTACCTGTAAAGCATGTGCTATCTAGCAGAAGCTAATTACCTGGAAAGAAGGGTGCCCATGTCAGCACAAGTATCATCTACATGTGTACCTTACAGGTAGTTGAAATGAACTGAACTGAACTGAAACAAAATGTATAAAGAGAACTGTTGAAATAAGTGTAAATTATGCTCCTATCCTGGTATCACCTCCAAACCAGGTGTTCTTTGTACTACAGGCTTGCAAAAGAAACTCCCTGATAAGTCCTGGAGAAGCTAACTTAACAGCATTTTCTAAGTTCAAGTCACACAGCAGCATTAATCTACATTAATTGAAACATTTTAATAAGTTAATTTTTCTATAGAGGTCTTGGAAAAATTTTCTTTCTTTCTGAAGTGGGGGGAGAGGTTTGGAGGGGGAGAGGGAGAGAGAAATATAGGACTGATATTCTGAACATTTAAGACTGCTTTATTTTGGTTATGGATAATTATTTGTGCCATGTCAGAGATTCCATTATGATATTTCTTGATATAGTAACATTATTGGTGCTGCATTTTTCTCCCGAGGTGATACTTGGGGGTCCACTTGTGAAATTGTGTTTAAATGAAGACTAATTAATTGTAAAAGGACCTCTTGGCAAAGATTGCTCAAATTAAATGATAATTACCAAATATCCTCTTCAGTTTTGCTATGTAGACTCAGCCTCTAAGTTTCACCAAGCTCTTAACAAGTCAGTCCTGGTTGGTAATTACTCAATAATCTCCTTCTTCAGTGGTATAAACCCCTCAGGTTTTCATTGCTTTAAGAAAAATTAAAAAAGAATTTCACCTTTGATTTCCATCCAGGCATGTATAACCTAAGAACTGAAGGTATTTTTAGTTCAACAACTCATCTGAAATACTCCAACACTAACTGCATGAAGAAAATCATTGATGTTGCTCTCAGGTATCCAAAAGATATTATTACTGTAAGTTTGGTTTCACACTAGAATCCTAGACCTTTCTGGCACTGAGACTTGAATCCGTTTAACACTGTGGCTGTTATGGAATGTTAAAGGAATAAATGTGTCCGCTAAGTATTAGGTAGTAAGGGGGAATTTCCAGTGACTTTTTATGAAAAGGTACATCTTACTTTGGATATGTCCTAGAAGCAAAGTCCTTGTCCTTGGACAAGTGTCATCATCACTTAGCAAGTTTTCACCGAGTCTGACTGTACCTGGGTGCAAAGTAGTTGGCCTGCCTTCATGACAAACGTGTGCAGTTTACATCTAACTTGTCTAAGTGTGAAGGGCAGATACAATTTGGAGAGTTACATGATTTCCCAAACTCAGAAAAAACAGAGCCAACTCTAAGAACTCATTAAAATATACTTAACATGAAGTTTATTTTATTTTGTCTTTTGTCCTTTTTTAGGGCTGCACCCGCGGCATATGGAGGTTCCCAGGCTAGGGGTCTAATCGGAGCTGCAGCCACCAGCCTACGCCAGAGCCACAGCAATGCCAGATCCGAGCAGCATCTGCAACATACACCACAGCTCACGGCAATGCCGGATCGTTAACCCACTGAGTGGGGCTAGGGCTCGAACCCCCAAGCTCAAGGTTCCTAGTCAGATTTGCTTCTGCTGCACCATGATGGGAACTCCAACATGAAGTTTATAAATAAAAGGTTGGTAAGCAAAGCAGTGGGAGGCGAGGTGGTGGTATAAGCGATGAATATCCAGCTGTATAAATAATTATTGATTTAGATGGGTCATGAATAGAGTCCTAATGATGAAATCAGTGTCTTTATAAGAAGAGACATCCCAAGAGTTGGCTCTCTCTCTCACCCTCTCTTGACCACGTGAGGACACAGCAAAAAGGTGGCCATCTACAAACCAGGAAGAGAGCCCACACCAGATCATGACCATTCTGGCAGTCTGATCTCAGACTTTCAGCCTCCAGAACTTGAAGAAATAAATTTCTGTTGGAGTTCCTGCTATGGCGCAGTGAGTTAAGAATCTGACTGCAGCAGATTTTGATACGTGTTTGATCCCAGCCTAGTGGAGTGGGTTAAAGGGATCCAGTATTGTCACAGCTGTGGTGTAGGTCACAACTATGGCTCAGATTCGATCCCTGGCCTGGGAGCTTCCACATTCCACGGGTGTGGTCATAATGTTTAAAAATTAAAAAAAAAAATTCTGTTTTTTAATCTATGGTATTTTGTGATGGCAGCTTGAGCTAACATGCCTGGTATCCAGAATTTTTCTATTTTTTAGTAAAGAATATATCTGAATGAGCGGCCTGAGTCTGATGCCTTGATTAATACATAAACAGACTCTGAGTGGCTCTTCTATTTATCGCCAAGATACAATCTGGCACAACAGTTTTGTTTGATAGACAGTATTGGCCCATGCTTGTCAACTAACCAATGTGAAATAACATTATTACTGTATAATGTCGAGTTAGGCTGCATAATATTTCCATTGTATGACATGCATGATGAAGAGATTTCAGAGTTCTCAACTGTTTACATAATTAGTATTACATATTTGTAAAATTAAGGTACCACGATCACCGTTATTACCATATTTCCTTCCTTCCAGGGTGCTGAGACATTATGTGTGTTATAAAAGTCACATTTGAGAATGATCAGAGGAGATGCCTCCACCTCTAAAGGCTCTCCGTGCCCCCGCAGTCCCTGTGGAAGGTATGCAAAACCCCCCACTTCATCTTGTGACCTTGCCCAAAATAAAATAACCAAGGCCAACTTGAGGAATGAGAGAAGAGAACAAGAGGGAACCAGCCTAAAAGCCCTGGCTCTGAGTGTAGTTTATCGCTTCACTGCTGGTTTGAAAGGATTATGTAGCCATAGGCTATCTCCAGACAGAAAGATGGTTCAGTGACATCCCTTTGGTAAATAAGTAGCTATCCCTCCTCCCTCTAAACGTCACATTGAAGTAGGCTGTGTTTTCTGATTAATTCATTTTGAATACCGCTGACTGTCTGTCACTATAGTCATATGTCACTGGTGGCAGCTCAGAGTCTAACCTTCTCTAACATCAGTGCACACAATTCATTTTAAAATGTGGTCTAATAGTTACCGAATACCTACAAGGTAAAGGGAAGATGGGATGCATTTTCCCTCAAAATAGCCTGCAACCAAATTTATGAAAGCAAACTCTGTAGGCACAGTAGTGTTCTTTGCAATGCAAAGGCTGTAAGCCACTTGGAAATCTCCCCAAAGAATTGTCTTCATCTTTTACCAGAGCCTGACCAAGCCCTTGGTACTCAGACATGTAGGAAGATAAGGTACTTCCTTAAGTTTTCTTCAGTGTAATTAGAGAGGGACTAAATACTCTGACCCCTTGTCTTTGAGTGGTCTGACAGCATAACCCAAGGTTTTCATAACAGCAAGCACTTAGAGGCAAGCTCTGTTCAGTGTACCTCACTGAAGGCAGCTTGGTGGAGACCCTGCTTTGGATTCAGAAGTTGATTCACATCAGCTCTTGATGTTAATTAGCTTCTAGATGTGAAGAAAGGTAAGCTCCCAGACTCTCCTGATCTGCAGTTCTTCATCACAAAAACGCACTAGTAGCATCACTTCATGATGTTGCCATGATGAGCCACTAAGTCCTGGCACGGGAACCTCAAACACCTTGTCCCTTGTTCTTTGAACACACAATGTCAAATCCTGCCACTGTAATATGTGCCTTGCTTTTATGCACGGCCACGTGCAAAAGTGACAAGGCTTCGACCTAATCTTGCCCCAGGCTTTGGCCTCCACCTCTGACGATAAATACACACTCCTCTGTTTACAACTCCATAAACAGGGACGTGTGTTTCTGTTAACAATGCATGCTCTGGGCTGTCTCTGTGATCAATTACTTTATATCATTTTCAAATTGCCCCATGTTTACATCTTTTCAAAGAGCTGTCCCCTGAACGAAAAAGGGCCTGCCTGACTCTGGCATGGTCAGAGGGCTTCCCTTCAACTTATCACATCTCAAAATGCCACAGACTGAAATGCTTCCGGGCTATTTGCTAAGAAAACTAGCATAAGCTGCTTATCAGAAAATATTATGTATTCCCTGAAAGGTGAGATGTTTTGTCAGTTGTTTGGGCTGTGTGAAGTTCCTTTTTTGTCATGATAGGTCACTGCACAGACGCTAACAGTAGCCTGTCATCTCCCTGGTGGATGCCAGGGCCCTGGGCAAAATCCTGAAAAGCTAGCCTTTACTTTTTGGAGAGTAGGTTATGGTTAGAATCCAAGCCCTTTATATAACAATTGTAAGTAGTATTTGTATTGTGGCAATTGTGCAATGTTTTAAAATATTTTTAAAAATTTTAAACTTTAACAATTTAATTTTTTAAAAATTAAAGACAAAAAATTTTTCAGTCAACTTACCTTGTGAAGTCACTGCCTATATAAAGCACGTTGTTCTCTACTTTCCTGCGATGGCTGGATAATTTGGTAGAAAATATCCCATTCTCTTTTTGAAACATCTCAGCTTAAGATCCAAGTTCCAAAATCTCAGTCCCTAAATCACTACTACGAGAAGCTGAAACCTCGTGTTTCAGATACTGTTATATCAGTGATTGGTGGCATTGGGCAGATCATTCCAAATTATTGAAATTCAGTTTCCATGTTTGTAAAATGTCAACAGAAGTATCATTTGTCTCTTGGGCTAATTATGAGGCTCATGGGAAAATTCTGAAGTAAAAATTCTGGTGCACTGCAGAGGCCAGGACAAATGTAAGGCAAAGAAATTATGATGGTAATCAAACACCTTGCCCAGTTCCACACAATCACAGTGCAAGAGGCTAACACTTTTGCCTTTTGGTTTTATGCTCAGTGTCTTGGGCCCAGCCAATCAATGCAGTATTTTTATGCTAGGTAGATAATGACACAGGAGGATTGGATTCTGCCTGGTTTATAGTCTGGACTATACACATTTGCATTTTGACCAGAGACCTGAGAGAATTTACTGTGCTTCATGAAGTTTTACACTTGAGTCTATTAAGGATAATAATATTAATAATAACAATAATAATAATTGAATGCTCAAATAGATTAAATGGCTTTCTCTGGGATATAACAGCTAGTAAATGATCAAGATTTAATTTACACCTAACTCTGTCTGGGTCCAGACAGCATAATTCAGAGGCACAAGGCTTCACAGACTCTGTACCCTAATAAATCTGAAGAAGGCGATGACCTGAAGTCATGTAACCTTAAGCTCCTTCTTTTCATTCTCAAGAGCAACTAGAAGTAGTTTACATGTAATTCTTGTGGATGTAAACACAAAGGACCCATTCTCAAGTTTGGAACAGACTTGTGAAAAAATAGAGAATATTTAAATCACATTTACCTTTCCCTCTCTTTCATTAAAAGACTCAGTCCTCTCTCTTCTCTCTCTCTCAATTTCTTTCTCCTTCTTTTCCTCCCTCCTCTTCTACTCATTTCTCTCTCTCTCTCTTTTTCTCTCTCCTTCTTTCTATCTCTACCCCTACCTCTCTGTCTCCTTCTCTATAAAAGAAAGTTTGGCCCAGGAATAGCAAAATATTTGAGGCATCAGAAACAGGACAGTATTTGAAAAGCAGCTCTACCACCTCATAGCCGTGAGCTTGGACATTGACTTAGCTGCTCAGACCTTAATGCCCTTGAATGCGAAATAAACTCACATCCCACTGCTCTATGTAAGGCTTTGGTGCTATTGTACAGGCCACAGAAAGAAGCATAGACAAGGTGCCTAATAGGATGCTTACCATTTAGGAATGGACATTCTTTTCTCTAATCTACACATAATATCTGAACAACTGGTACAAAAGTAGCAAACTCAGATTACTCAGATTCTATCACCTGCTAAATATAAAGGTACTTGACAAACTAATGTATTTTCAATGAATTGAAAGACTGTTTCATGCATGGGGGCAGCATTTTCCTGGATGACATGCCATTTGGTTACCAGTTTGTGGCTGCTCTTTGCGTGGCCTCTGTTGTTCTTTCTCATAGTTGGGAAGCCTCTCCTGTGTGCTCAACGATCAGTATACTTCAGCCTCATCCCTTCTTCATCTCTCCTCCCTAATCACCTCACATCTGGTTTGCAGCTAGCCAGAGTGCTGAATTCCTGTAGACAGGAGTCCAGGATGGCACTGGGGAGGGATTTGGTTTGTTTTATTTGCAGTAGCTGGTTTTAGACATTTTCAGCATCTAACCTCAGGTCCTTCTCTAAGCTTGTTACAAATCACCTGTATTATCAGGCTCCATGTCCAGTATTAGGCAGAAATCAAAGTCAACAATGCTGAAAAGTGCTGCTATTTGAAGCCAAAAGTAGCCCCCATGTCAGGGACAAGAAACAGCCCCTAAGTTCCTCTCCCCTACAGTATCCCTCCCCACAGACTTTCTCAGAATTCTTTCCAATTGCTCCTTCCTTTTCTTGAATGTAGAGAATATGTACTGACTGTGCGAAATCCCAAGCCATGTGCCTACAGGGCACACCTGTGATTCAAAGGTATTTCTGTTCTGAGAATGATTGCACTCAACCCTTGGGAAAGTGAAGTGACAGAACTTTCTAGAATCTTTTATTTATTTATTTATTTATTATTTGGCAAAACAGTAGGGATGAATCACTTATCCCACTGTGAAGAAGCAAGATAAAGAAAGAATTGTTTTTCTGGCAATTACCTATGGCTCAAGTAATCAGAAGGCCAAGATATAACCTTCTGAGCTATGCTGCTTTGGGTTTTCTCTGAATAAATAAATATAATCTAAAACGCTTAGGTCTTACATAGTCCAAAATTGTCTGCCTTTTGCATTTGGCATTATCTGTATTATTCTGAAACATACATCTATTTCTGTATTGAACAACAGTAATAATACACGTTTTTGAAGTGAAGGAAGGCTCTATAATCTGCTGTATCTTTTTGTGGTGCATTCATCTGTAAATGTACTATATAAACTATAAAACACTGTACAACATAAGGTATTTACTGCATGTGGTATGTATATTTTTATTTTTACACATAACCATAATAATAACAAAAGGATAGTTGCCTTGCTTGCACCAAAGCTATAGCAATACTATCTCACCAAGCTCACACCTGAGCCAGGTTCTCCACTTCCCTATGAATTTGCATACTGGACCTGATGAATCCTTTCCACTCTGACAAACGTCACAACCCATCCACCTGAGTTACCATATGTGACTCCAGCTAAGAGTATCACCATGCAATCATACATTTTTACAATGGGTCTATAAAACAACCATTATAATAAATGTCTGCTTAATTAATACATTAGGACATAAAGCAATTTATTATGCTCTTATTTGCTATCATTCTCCCTGTTCAAATTTAATAATGCAAAAAGGTTTCTCAGATGCCAACCCCTGGAAATAATAAAAATACATTCATCATGGATATTGAATGCAGACACGCCCGGCAGTACTGCTAGCAAAGAGGAGGCAATCAGATGTGGAGAGAGAAACTGGGGGCTGTTTGTACAAGCTTGGCTAGAATCAGGTCTCTAGGATGGAGGAAGGAGCCTAGTGCAACGCTTGGCATAGCAGCAAGGAAGGTGCCCAGAATAACTATTATTACAATATGCTACCAAAGGGGGAGGGAAAAAGGGAGTTGGGGTGAAAAGCTTTCAAGTCAGTTAAATTCATGAGGGCTATGGAGGCTCAAATTGAAATTATCTCACTCTGTGCTGATAAATAAAGTAGCTCTGGTACCTAAATCATGACACTAACTATACGTTTCGATTTTTTTAAGTAGTGATTAGGTGGATACTCTGGGGAACCTACCAGCCTTCGCAGAGATAACAGACTCAACTTAATATCAACTTAAAAAGAGACTTGAATTCTAACCAATCTCATGTAATGAATTGAAATTCTATAGCTTTCAGAGGGGGGGAAAGATAAAAAAGCGACACGGCTCCATTCTCTAACTTGCTGTCAGGAAATATAATTTGTGCTCTTGGTGATTCACCTAGCTCATATGCAGCATGCAAATTTATTTCCCTAATAATCAGACCTGGAGATTGCCCAAGAGGATTAATAGCATCATTCCTTATGACCGCCAGGATATTATGCACCTCTGACATGGAAAAATTGTGTTAGTTCTACAGAGAAAACGCAAGGATATTTGTCCTGCTAGACAATATAATAGGCTGGTGCATCATCAGATTACAATGTCATTTCAAAAACCTTGAATACAAATAATGTACAGTGGAGGAAATGTTGGTACAACCTCCTTTAATTCAGTAGCCTTGAATTCACATGTATTTTTGTGTGTGCTATGCGTTGTATGCATATTTTTTTATTAGAGCTTTCCAACACTGCATGCAAAAAAGCAAGGGTATTATATATACCATGAGATCTTGTCATTGTTTCTTAGAAAATGGATGAAAAAGAACTGAAGAAAGGGGTCTTTCTAGGGTTTGGGTTTGTTTTTAATCCCACCCTTACACAGCAGAAGATAGCGTTCCGAAGCAGAACTTTCATAGGCATACACTGATTGTCGGATTTATACGTGGGGTGTGCTTGTTGTATGCATAAGATATAGACATCTAAGAATTTAGTTTCCACTCATGTCTTTATTCAAACATGGAGTCATTTGTTTGTACCTTCAGTCCCTTAATATTTGATACTCAAGATAAAACAATATACTTTACAGTCGTTGTTTGGGACTATATTTTATTTTATTTTTTCATCTTTCACAATGAATTGGTCAGAAATTTTCCGGAACAGTGATGTCTCCAGCTGTACTTTAGACCAAAGAATGCTGCTTTGAGACAAGACCAAATTTCATTATTATGCGCATGGGAGCAATAAGATTAGCTCCTACTGCTGCCCCTAAGGTGGAGAGCAGGATGAACCAATGAGATGAGGCTAATGTGCATGTTAATAGTATTCTGCTGGAAGAAGTTGGGATAATTAAACATGTACCGTCTCTTTAAGACAGAGCTGCACACATTTTCTTCGGATGGGTGTTTACAAGAATTCCAATTTCAGGTCATAGCCATTTCTGAGATTGCTTAAGAAAGAGATGGGAATAACTTATCTTATTCATGTATTCAAGGAACCTTATAAAATGTGCAAAACATAACAGTTTTAAGGGGCAAAACATGCATCTTATCTTGACAGAGCTGCTTTATTATGTGTACTGTTGTATACTGACCTAATATATGGAGCGTTTTTAGCTAATATACCTTGCAGGAAACCAGCCTTTAATGTGATGGATTTTATGGTATCTCATTAGGGTGTGTTTATATAACCTGATACTAAACACGTTTTCAGATTCATGTTCCTTATTAAAATTGTGAGCCACATTGATTTTTAGTTGGAATAGCAACCAAGTCATTTTTACTATTAAGAAGGGTAGCTCTGAAGTTATTCCCAGAGCACAACTATTGTCCATAGAAACTTGGGGACTTCCCCTCTTACAGCTTCAATTAGCGTCGTCTTCATGGGTAGCCCACTGTCTTCTAATGGCTTAGAAGGCTCTAGGTTATTATCCATAATGCAGAATATTTAATGTCACAGAAATTTTTTTTTTTAATCTGGAAGGAAAAAAAAATATCCTGTTTATTTGCCTGTTGTTTTTTCACCAGCATCTTTGATTTTATGAGTTAGCCTCAAATAATATTGATAGATGGGCTCTGGTATGTACCCTCACATCTGAGCTTCTGGGATTTTCATAACACTACCAGTAATGGCAGTGTTTGCATGAAAGTGACAAATGAAAAAAAAAAAAAATCTTAACATCGCAAGTTGTGTTAAACAAAATAATGACTTTCACATGGTGAAGTCTCCATTTTGTAAACTGATCCTGTGAGGTAACTCAGAAGCCAGCCGTAAATAGTGTCCCAGGGTATTTCAGTGGAGTCAGGGGAAATAATGACCTAGAGGTACTGTAAATAGTTTAAATTATTGGAAGGTCTTTCTAAGAAATGTAACGTGAGAAGGGAGAGAAATGTTTTTTTCTCTATTGTGAAGTGAGTACCCTTTTGGAGGTGATCCAAATTCAGAATGCAAATATTTAGAGAAAAAGACTATCTTTTGAGAAAAGCAAAAACTTTACTTTTCCTACTTGTTACAGGGAAGCTTGTTAACACAATGCAACCAGGGCGGAAAAAAGAATATCCAGACAGAAGCACAAATATGTTTATTTCACGTTTTCCTTTTAAACCAATGTCACAAGGCTTTCAGAGAATAGGGGGAATAAATTTTCAACAGCACCATGTAGAAAACCTACAGAATGGGTGTGATTACTCATGATAGATTGACTATTGTTAATCGTGTGATTTCATTATAACCATATTTATAACTTTAACTATAACCCTGGAATTGTAGTTCATAAGCCTCAAGTCATCGCTATCTATATTTGGCCTAAGAAATTTTAAGTCAGAACCCGTTCTCAGACAAGAAGACAGTTTCTTTTTATTTTGCCCCTGGCATGCTATTCATTATTAAACATTAAAGTTGTGTCAATTACTTTCATATCTGATTATTATCCCAGTTATTCTACCAGCTAATCAAGTCTTCTTTAAAGACATGTCTGGCAATGACTATGAACGAATGTATGGAATAGAATCATGTGTGCTTTTTGTTTCCTGGTTCACCGTCACAACTGGTTGTTTGAATTCACCCTGCCACCCCACTACCCATTACCATCATCCTCAAAGAAGATAACGGGATGACTTAACCCATTTATTTTAATCAACATGAAGTTGAACGTTCAAAGTTACTCTTCAGCTAAATATAAGAGCCAGGTTCACATACTTATTTTAAATGGGGATGAACCAAGTTATCTTGAGGACAGCTCTGTTGTTGTATTAACAGCTTCACAGTTATTCAGTCTGAGGTGTAATTATTTTACCATTATTACATGCAAAGCTTTTAACAAAACAGTCGTTCCCTCTATTTAAGCAGAGAGTTTTATAATTTATTACATCTCTTTGGTCATCAACACACTTTACAAACAGTTGGCCACCGGTGACCAATTACATTAAGGTTAAGCAACGTAACTTTAAATTAGAAATAAGCTAATGTATCTTCATCAAGGGCCTGCTGTGTTTTCACTGCTGTTTATGAGATGATCCTAAATGTGAATATAGAGCACGCTCACTGGGACCAATTCCTTGCGGCCTGAAAATGGGAAAGTCTCGAGTGTACCCACGTCCAAAGCTAATTAATGGGATAACATCTGCTTTAAGCATTCAGCTGGAGTAATTTCTATCAACTTTCCACTGAAGGTGCAGGGGAAACTGTCAGAGAACTAAGTATCTATCATGAGCAGTCTTTATCTGTGACAGGGCTGCAAAAGGCACATTTCCATCTTCTTTTTGTATTTATTCAGGGTGTTACTGTTGTCAACACGGGGTTTCCTCCTGCTCTTCCTTTCTCCAGCATGTGAATAATTGTGGGGGTTCCTAAGCAAATCACCTATTATATATCCGCACAGGCCAGGGAACTGTTCATATTTTCAAAAATTCAGTGTGGAAGAGATAAAAGACAAGAATAAAACAGCCATGTTCCTTCTGAAACAATCAGTTTTTCCACAAAGACATTTATGTTGTTTTATTGTATTATTTAAAAACGCAGCAGGATTTGCTAAAGAGAAATACCAGTACTGTAAAACAAGCTTCTGAAGGGATAAGCCCACTTGTTTCATGTTATTTCACGTTATCAGCTCTTGTACAACATGATTCCAGCTTTAGTAGTGACTAAATAAAGGCACCTATCCTGTGTGGTCATTTACATAAATCCAACCTGCATGGAGGAACAAAAGTAATTCTCTGACAACTTAAGTGATGTGTGCGGAAGTGGCAAGAACAGCAATTGCTTCGGCAGAGGTCTCCCACCAATTCTAATTATTTATTCGTGTACTTGTTTTTGTTTGTTTATTTCCTAGAGAACCAGGACAAAGAGTTCATTTTAATTAAGATTTCGGGAGGACGTACTTCCATATGTCTTGGAGTGAACCCCTGAAGGGGTGTGCTTCCTATACCACCATACAATCAAGCAAACTGCACCAAGCTTTATGATTCCAATGGTCAAAGTAAAGAGAGTGACAAAATAGTTTTTAGTGTGTGAGTTGAATTATGCTGATGCCACTTTTTAATAATCAGGGACCCAATAAATGGCATTCATAAAATATGATCCTGAGGAGGACATGATAATAATGACCATTCACCTTTACCTGGAACTGATGGGGTCAAAGCCCAAATGTCAGCCACAACAAGTATGGGGGAATTCGTGGCCTAAAATCCCATAGTCTCCTATAAAGAAATGAAACTGAAAGGAGAATCAGGATATTTTTTAAAGGACCTTAACATGTGTACCATAGAGAAAAACTCAGCATTTCCTTTATATATTTAATAATCCTGTGAAATTTTTAATATTACTGAATTGAAATTGTGGCTATCCCCAATTCACATTATTTATGCAATAACCTTGTAGTAAACTAATAAGTTGTGTTGGTTAATTGCCAAGCTACTTTGCATACAGTTAAGTTGTGCATATAAAATACGCATGATGAAACATGTAGTATTTTATAACCCAAAGCAACTAACATGCTCATACCTAATGCATGCACACACACTGTAACCCAGGACAAATTGCTCATGTTAGTTACTACCACAGGCTGGCAGGCCAGAAAATACATTTGGTGCCTAATATGCATAAGCACAGAAATATGGTCGGTCTCATTACTGTAATAAAGCTGTGATTTGCCAGCAGGATCGGTAGAAACACACTTGAAGCAGTCTGTCCCTTGCACCAGCTCATGTCCCATAAAGCAATAAGTTGTAACAAGGGTGAATCCTCAGTTCAGTTGGACTACCTTGTCGGGGTTATTTGAACCCTTATTTGCCTTAAGGGGCCAATTTGCTTGTCCTAATGTGTACACAGTGATAATGTAGCCAGTTATGCAATAAGAAAGGTCTGCAAAACAGTAGTCTGCTCTGCAATAATGTGAGGGAGCAAGAGTGTGGAGAACTGGCAACTGTTGGTCTGATTACATAATTCCACAGAGGCGTCTTCAAATCAGAGAGGTGGCTTTTGAATGTGCTTGAGAAGAAATAGAGTACTGGACAAGGAAAAAGCCAAATAGATTTCTTTTTTAGTGCTTTGATGAAATTAGAAGGTTGATGAAAGAAAATGCCTTGGGTCCTCTGCTTGAAGTTTCCATATTGTACAAAAGGCTCTTGAAACATTATAGAATTTACATTGAGTAGAAGGCAGGTTAAGATGAAAGTTTGCTAGTTGGAGGGAAGGCACTATGGAGTCATTTTCTCTGGGAAGGGGAAGGGACATTCAGTAGTCATACAAGGAAAACCTGAGAAAAGATGAAGGTAAGGTGGCCCCTAAATGCCACCCTACCGAGGCCCTCTTAGAGCCCTGTCCTTGTTGCCACAGTCATCACATGGGCTTGTGAAGGACTTTCTTTGACAATAGAGAGCTGGAAAATTGAAATCCAAGTTTGAAGTACACTGGAAGAAACTTTGAGGATCACACGGTATGGATTTTACTTCTTTGCCTTTCTTTTATGCTTTTTCTAGCTTTTAATGAAAGCTTTTTTTGTATTTTTACATATCTGTGTAATAAGCTGAAGAGCTGGTGTGAAGTATAAAGAGGAAAATTAGTGAGGTATCTATAAAGCACATGTCTTTCCCAAGGTTTGGAAGGTATTCTACTCACCAACTAGAAAAAAAAAAAATCAGAAGCTTGCACATCTCATTTCCAACATTATGATAAACTATGATAAACATCAAAAGTGCCAGAGAGATCTTACTGCTTCGGCCATCCTCAATTAACTGCTTCTTGGAACATGGTGTTGAGAAAGATTCTGAGGTCGCATGTGGTCTCCACATGCATAAAGAGGAGAATGGTAGCGTGAGTTCCAACTCTCTCACTCACAGGTGCCAATTTCCTAGTTCCCATCCTCTTATCTGAGGTGACTTTCTGCATCCCTCACTCTTCCAGAGGCAACTCCACAGAACATTTTCCAACCTTCTTCTTGGTGTGCTATGAACCTTTGGTTAGGCTGTATAAAGAATCATTATGTATTGTATACATTATTTATTATGCTTCTGCTATACATATTATTAAGTATAAATAATTTTTCAGCCTCACACCTTCACATAGAATATAGAATGTATAAAAATAATGTTCTCTTTGGGTTGATTCTCTATGGGAAATGGGCATGTCACGGAGTAAGTAAAAGAGAAAGACCTGTGGCTAATAAGGAACACATCCAGGTTGGCCTGATGGAAAAATGGAAGAGACAGTTCTCTGGGGAGTATTGTTTGCAGGGATTTAGAATATTTGCATCCTTCTGCCATTATTTCCCACTAGCCTTCTGTGGTCATTCAGATGCCAGGGGAATCGCTACTATGAGTTGATATATCATCTCCAAGATGTTCCAAATTGAAGGTAAACAAGCCACTAGGCAGGGGTCACTTTAAATCAATAACCCTATTCCCTATTATCAGATCAGCTAAATCACTTCCATAGAGAGGACAGGAGTTTAAGGGAACGGCAGGCTTTTTTCTTTTATTAAAGAGATGGGACTTTTATTAAAGAAATTGAGTAGGAACCTTAGTGGCAAAGAACTAAGCTGGGAAAGGCCTCTCCAGCCTGAGCTGACCAAGAAGGCTCTGGGTTCCTGAGAATAAAGCATATCAAATCAAATCAACAAGCCTCTAACATACTTCCTAGATGCTCTGGGATCTATCGTGTAACACACAGGCCCAGCGCAAACAGATGTTTGATGCTCACAGATAGAATGGTTTAGTACGGGAGAGCTCACTCTACTTTAAGAGGCCACTTATCATTGTTTTTACTTATTATAAAAATTCAGTGAAAAGTTGTGATTTTTTAAATCTGCATCAGAAGAAATAGAAGTACAGCTGGCATTTTTTCATTGATGTACCTTTGTGAGCATTGTCACATTTCTCCCCCACGAGGGCACTTTCCTTATCAACTCTTATCACTGTGAAACCTTCCCCCTCCCCTCAGGCTCTGCCTATAAGCATAGTCTCTGCTCTTGAAGTGCTTCTGCCTTCGGGGAAGAGGAGAGAGGAGACAAAAGGAAAAGAGTGCCTGCTGAGATTCAATGCTATAAACATCTCAGGAGAGCAGCCAACAGACAGCAGGCCATTGGCCAGGGCATCCTCCTGTGTCTGGGGCCCAGAGGAAGACAGGCAAAGCTTGGCTCAGTGATGGACCATCCTTAGGGAACAGGACTAAGACATGCATCCAGAGGATGCTCAGGGCTGTCCTTCAGAATGGAGGCTGTGCTTCAACCTGGGAAGAAAGGCTTCTGCAAGCAGAGTGCAAACATCAGCCTGAAACTCTCATTTGTTGCCCCTTTGCCCACTGGTGTACTCTTTCCCAGATTGGGCCTTTTACACTTGAGGTTCCCAGGGGAACCCCTGGTCCAGGGAAACAAAAACAGCTATTGATGTTTGGTTTACAGGCATGGCTGTACTTTGACTTTTCTTGGCTTCCTTATTCCCCATGGTCCTTTCCTTCCCACCCCCACTGCAGCCTCCCTAACGTCTCCCTGGATTTGATCTACTGACCCTGGGTGCTGATGCTGGATTTGAAATCTTCTGAAGGGTCCTTAACATGCCAGAGTTAACAGGCCTGCCTGGGCCAGCTGTCGTCTCAGAGCTGCCACAAACTCCACGGATTGTTTGGCAATAAAAATCAGCTATAAAAGTGTGAAAAATACCAGAGACCCAAATAGAGAAGGAGGAGAGGGGGAATGGCTCTTACACCCTTTTAGTGGACATCTGATTTATTTTTTAAATGGAAAAGCCACTTTTATAGCTGCTGTAGTTCAATTATCTCTAATTTTACACATTTTATGCAAATTCTCAGCATCTTAATTGCAAATGAGAAGGAAACTTAGTTTTTAAAGCAGAAAAACAAGGTATAGTTTCGTATTTTCTTTTCAATTTTTAATTCCTATTCTTGGTTCAGCACCATTAAACTTTTAAAACTCTTTTTACACAGTTGTTTAAAATTACGTGTAATTTAAAGCACACTCGCATGTTCACAAACACCCATAGCCTTAAACAAGTAGCTAATTTTATTCCTAGACCTCACTCTGCCTCTTGGAGAAGAAACACTGATGTTCTCCTACACAGAGTTTTAAAGGACTGCAAAAGGATATACTCAAAAGGTTTCACAAAGAAATTTGGTGTCTTATACATCAAGCACACTGGAATATTCTAAGCATCAAGAAACCTGGCCGCAGGTTTTTTGCCTGGGTGCCCAGATTTCCAACCAGGAGTGTGCTGGAAGATGTGTGACAACCAACTCTCTGGAGAAGTAACAATTAACTCTATCTGATTTGTAGTGCTTACCAGTTTCTATGGTGTAAGCACTCCTGCCATGGCCCATTTCAAGCTACCAACATAGTACCAGTGGACCTGAGAGTGGGAAGAGCTTGGCTCCCTTGGTTCTTGTGAGCAGCCTAAACATGTCACTACTTTCAGCAATTCAGACATGCTTCAGGGATTTCCACTGGTTTTATTCTTATTTGGGGTATCTAGAGGTTAAAAAGCCAACAAAAAATAAACTTTCCACATTGGATAAAGACTTCAAAAATTTTACAGACAGACAGGAAACTTAGCAGTAGGATACTACATCTAGAGTCATGCATTTTAGTCAAGAACCTGGTATTACCAGCTACCTACCCTGTGCAAATCTTCGCCGTGGAGTCTGTGTCCTCATGCCTAAAATGCAAATAATAAAGTTTGCTCCTCTGTAGGCCTAACTTCTTTTTTTTTTTTTTTTTTGCTTTTTAGGGCCACATCTGTGGCATATGGAGGTTCCCAGGCTAGGGGTCAAATACGAGCTACAGCTGCCGGCCTATACCACAGCCACAGCAATGCAGGATCCGAGCCTCATTTGCGACCTATACCACAGCTCACGGCAATGCCCGATCCTTAACCCACTGAATGAGTTCAGGGATTGAACCCACAACCTCATGGTTCCTAGTTGGATTCGTTTCCACTGCACCTTGGTGGGAACTCCTGTAGGCCTAACTTCTAGCTGCAAAAGAGCTAATAGCCGTGGAATCACTTGACAAACTGAAAGGGATATAAAAATAAAAGCTAAATATCTTCATGGTTTATTTAACAATTATTGGTCTAGTCAACAAATATATCCCAATGTCACCATAGAAAACACAAAGATGTACATAACAGAATATGAAAAATTACCCTTCAATAGGTAGAGATTACTGTTTTCATGAGGAAACTCTCTTTTTCTTGAGAAAAATCAGTCAAGAAATCAGGAAAAGGGGGAAACGTATTATCACTTTCTTGTGAGGATTAAAGCTTACTTTGGATCGGTGTTAGACTTCTCCATTGAAAAGGACAAAGGCAGCACTGAGAATGCTCTGATTAAGATTCCCTGGGAGGGAGGAGAGAAGAGTACCCACAAAAGGCTTCAGAGATGGTGGTTAAACAGGCTCCAAGCCCTTGTCACCTCTTCCCCCTATTACCAACAATATTACTTTGGAACCTTCCTCAATGGCCCATGCAAATAATTTGTGGCCAAAAGACTCTCCAGCCTGGGTCCTCCCTTTCCTTACCAGCCATATTTCATGCTAGCACATCAAGTAGAGGGATACATAATCATTTGCCTCCAAGAAAAATCCAGACTGCTCTGCAAACAGAAGCAAATGGAAATAGAAAGAAAGGCCGTGTGTGTAGAACTTCTCATTAGGCCCTCTGCCTAACAATAATTAGGCTTGCTCCCACTAATGTGGGACTCTGGGCAGCTGGTCCAGTACTTATTTTTCCTAAAGGAAAATGAAGAGTATGTATGAGTCCCTGACTTTTTACTTCTCTTCCTTCCTTTCCCTTTGTGACTTCACGCTGGTTTGCAATTTGTGTTTTCACCGCTGTAGTTAATTCCAGACACAGTCGATCAACTCATAGCCTCCTTAGAAATGGAAGTGCCTCTAAATAAAACTGCATAAAGCTCAACACTTCGATGCAGAGAATCCCTACTAGTCCTTTCATCTTGTATTTAGCTGGCTACCCTTCATTGAAGTTACATTTATAGCATAATTAATGAAATCAGCTTTTCTTCTGACTTGCCTAGATAGCTAGGCCAGGTGGCTTGGAAACTCTTTGTCTATTCATTAGGAAGCATTACTCCCTAAATGGTCTGAGACCTTTCTACACAACCCCTGGCAGCCGAAATATTCCACTCAGAGCATGTGACTGAAACCCTACAGGCTGAAAAATACACATGCCTCATAATGCATGTCAACAATTTTACTATCTGGTACAAATGGAAACTTGCTGAATTTATTCCTTAAAATGCTTTTTATGCTTTTCTTGGTTCTGGCTTAGTGGTAATGTATTTAAATGTCTGGGAGAAATATTCAAAAGAATGAAACACATAACTTTACTTGAGATGCCTACATTTCAAACCAAATACTGGCAGATCAGTGAGTAGGGAGGTTAATACTCTCCTTATTTGATTAGGATAATCTACAGAGACACTGACTCGTTCCTTCAGATCCTGACTTTTAACCAATCAATATTTTTAGGGTTATGGTTTTCAGAAGGCAGGTGATAATTTTGGAGGTAACATCTCAAGGTGCTGCTTACACTGAGATGCGTATTTAATATGTTCTTGGAGTGACAGAACACAGCAATATTGGCAACCAGCCCTCCTACCCCAGAAATACATGCATGCACGCCCACCCACACCCATGGTGCCGCTAACTTAAAAAAAAAAATTCTTTTTGTCTTTTTAGGGCCATACCCACTGCATACAGAGGTTCCCAGGCTAGGGATTGAATCGGAGCTCTAGTCGCTGGCCTACACCACAGCCACAGCAATGCCCTCTGTATGCTGTGGGTATGGCCCTAAAAAGACAAAAAGAATTTTTTTTTTTAAGTTAGCGGCACCATGGGTGTGGGTGGGCATGCATGCATGTATTTCTGGGGTAGGAGGGCTGGTTGCCAATATTGCTGTGTTCTGTCACTCCAAGAACATATTAAATACGCATCTCAGTGTAAGCAGCACCTTGAGATGTTACCTCCAAAATTATCACCTGCCTTCTGAAAGCCATAACCCTAAAAACACAGCAATGCCAGATCCCAGCCGGGTCTGCGACCTACACCACAGCTCATGGCAACACCAGATCCTTAACTCACTGAGTGAGGCCAGGGAATTGAACCTGCGTCCTCATGGATGCTAGTCAGATTCCTTTCTGCTGAGCCATGACGGAAACTCCAACTTTTAAATTCTTAAGATGCTGAATATAGATTTATCTTACTGGATCTTATTAATGTCCATAAGAAAATTTGGAAATTCCAGGGGTAGAAAATGACTCCCTTTTCCTCAGATGGTTCTGTCTTTTCAGTGTAGAGGAACCCCTAGAAGGAAAGAAAAGCAGCAGCTCTGCACCCAGAGGTCAATAGTGGGGATGGGAGGAAGGAGCCTTGAGGACAGCGATGGCAGTGAGGTGGTAGTTCCCCGAATCAGCATGTGTCACTACTGGGCAGAGTAGGGGATCGCATGTGAATGAGGGAAGATGGGGGAAGCAAAGGGCAAAACATCAGACTGGGATTTTTCAGACTGTCATTAAAATATATCTATTTTAATTTCACATGACTAAAATTATCTGCTTGCTTTGTATTAATTTTGTCTTGACTGAAATTAGTTGTCAGACCTCTGTTTATAGCCTAATTACCTTTTTTCCTGAGGACAAAAAAAAAAAAAAAAGAGGTAAAAGAAATAACAATAAATTTGTAAGGGAAAAGCTACAAGTTTGTGATATTCGTACAGATTGAGGATGGTTTGAGGAACAGGGTTTGAAAATAATCTACAGAAATCCGGGGAAGCCTTGTCCTTCTCAGAAGACTAGATTTTGCCAGTCCTCTCCATGTTGTTTTATGCCATGGTTACATCTTGTGGCCACAGACACTTGTGGGTGGGCACTGCTTCGGGCAACGACAATGTAGTGACATCTATTTTACTTGGCTCTCTTATCCAACCACCTAAATAATTGAGTGATCATGGGTTGGCAACATTTTGAGTTAAGGGCCAAATTGCAAATATTTTTGTCTTTATGGGCCATATCATCTCTATCACAACTGCTCAGTTCTGCCGTTGTGGTACGAAAGCAACCATTGACAATATGCAAACAGATGAATGTGACTGGGCTGCAATAAAATTTTATTTACAAAAACAGGCAGCAGGCCAGGTTTGGCTCACAGGCCATGACAAACCCGGCTCAGGACAATTCAACCAAGGGAATGTAGGAAGAAACCAATGTATGCACAGCATGGTATAGAGTTAAGTATTCAACAAATGTATTTTGAACAAAAATGAGTGTCAGTTAAACTAAACAAAAACAACAACCAACCAACCAAAGCAAAAACAAAAAACAAACAAAAAACTTTACCCACTAGGAGAGATGCAGAGCTACCTCCAAGTCAAAATTCATGAGTTAAAAAAAAAAAACAGGAGTTCCCGTCGTGGCACAGTGGTTAACGAATCCGACTAGGAACCATGAGGTTGTGGGTTCGGTCCCTGGCCTTGCTCAGTGGGTTAACGATCCGGCGTTGCCGTGAGCTGTGGTGTAGGTTGCAGACGCGGCTTGGATCCCGCGTTGCTGTGGCTCTGGCGTAGGCCGGTGGCTACAGCTCCGATTGGACCCCTAGCCTGGGAACCTCCATATGCCGCGGGAGCGGCCCAAGAAATAGCAACAAAACAACAACAACAACACAAAAAAACAAACTACTAGATCTTAGTGACTTCTTGTAATCAACACACATAAATAGCAGAGGAATATGATGAGGACACAGAGGTAAAATAAACAAATACATACTGTTTACTAAGACATAGTGAAAGGCAAAATTCTGCACCATTAGCCATAGAGATTGGCACCATATTAAAACACCATGTAATAACTGAGCTTTAAAACTACACCCCTCTGACATCAATGTAAGGGAACATTGCAGGAAGTGTAGGCCAAGGCAGGGCAAAGTGACATGTATTTTTTAAAGATATGCATTAAAATAGCACCTTTTTAAAAATGATCCCCCTTGAAAGGATGAGCTTCAATTATAAGCATAAAGAAGCCCCAGATTTGGGAAGAAAAGTTCTAGATATCCGTCTTGGTACTGCTGCAGGGTTGTTGGCCAGTTTCCCCATCTGTGTTACAAGGATTGGACCAGATGATCCATGGTACTCAAACACTGACTCTAAACTCGTATGATTCCAACATTAGCTTCAACTACTTGTTTTTTTAGAGAATCCCTGACTTATTCTATTATGCTTTTCACCTAAGGGTGAAATGTTGAACTGCCTTTGTTTTGTCCTCTACTGAGCAAGTTTCTACTCCTCCCCAGCTTCCTCACAGCAAGAGTCTCATCTTGAATATTAAGGCAGCCTGTCTTCCCACAGGTAGCTGGGAACAGGTTGCAGTCAGGGCAGCAGCCAAAGCCCCTCTCTGGGCCGAGCCTGCAAAGTCCTCCTGGGCGTCCTGAGCATTCCTCAGCTGGAGGGGCTTTCCCCACTCAGTGCCTGGACCATTGCCAAGAAGATCTGTCCAGCTGTAAGCCTGATTTTATATAGTTATTTTCACTTATTTTTTATTTCACAAGATGTAAACGAATCTGTTTAACTAGGAAATCACGTCCCTTGAAAGTGATTATAACCTAATTTGACATGCAGTATTTGTATACTTATTCTAGTGTTATGATGCATTCACTGTGTTTACATAAATAGAGATTTCTCTATAATTACTACAAGATAATGTAAAGAGTTAATCACATGAAATCCCCTAAAATCTCATTTGGGTGAATTTTTTTTAATTTAAATTCCAAAATGTTCTCTAAATCTTTTTTGAGAGCCTAAGAAAAACATCTACTTTTGTTATCTGTTCTTGTTTGCTCATTAATCGATGTAGTCAGATAATTTACTGTGTGCCTAATATGTGCACTGATACCAGTAAAGATAAAACAGACACACCTATTGCCTTCGAGAGCATTGCATCTAAACAAGTCTGGAAGCACTTCACAAAGAAAGGTAAGTACTGTCTTGATCTTGTCTGCTTATCTTCGATAATCCCTATATTTTCTTCAGGAAAAAACAATGGGAGAAATACACAAGAAATACACAAGAATGCTCTGTATAAAAACAACTATCTAGAGGAGAGAGAAAAAGAGGCAAAATTAGCATGAAATTCTAGAGGAAGGACTGCAAATATGTTAAAATTTTCTTCTCTTTATATCTTATTGACAAGAGAAGGAATTTCTCCCAACTTAGAATATGTTACTAAAACTAGGAAGAAACAGTCACAAAAAGAAATCAATCCAATAGCTCTTTACTTATATACCAGTTTAGGAAAGACCTATGTGTCTCTCTTCCCAAGGCTAAATAAATGCTTCTCTTTGCCCTTGTTTGCTTTCATTCATTCCATTTATACCATATGCTTCCTTCTGCTTTAGCATCTTTGAGGGTTAAAAATTAGGTAAAGGGCCTGCCAAAGTATACCAAACTGTGTGCATGGTGAGAAGAGGGATGGAAAAATGTCCACAGTGGCATCTGTAGGTGTTTGGAAGGTGAGGATGTTACTGCGTGTGTACACTCCACCAACACCATCTTCTTTCACTGGATGCGGCACCCTCAGGTCAACCGGGGAGGAGAAAGTATCTTCACCCCTCCCCGCCCCCCGGAAGTGTTATTCCTCCATCACCGTGTTCCAAACCTTTCAAATCCTTGGGCTCTTCCCTTTACTGCGTTTTCTAGAAGACAAATGACATTTAGACATAGTTACGAGACAATGTCTTCAGCAAAATAGAACAACAATTGTTTTTAGGATGAGTTCTACACAATTCTTACCCCAAATTTGTCAGAATAAGACACAAAGATTCAGGAATAAAATAAATTACAAGAATCACCCCTGATCCCCTTAAAAAATCAAGTCACTGTTTACAACCTAGGGTCCCAATACTTCAATGTAATTTTATTCAATCGATGAACACTGATTAAAGTACCTCATATGTCCAATAGCTCATGAGTTCGATTAGTTTTCTTCAGAAGGAGGAATAAAATGTACATATTATTTGGCAATGTTTACCATAATGAGCACGGTATTATAGCACTATTTGTTCAACTATTTTTTGCAAACTATTTCTATAATTGATTTTTTTTTTTTGGTCTTTTTGTCTTTTCTAGGGCTGCACCCGTTGCATATGGAGGTTCCCAGGCTAGGGGTTGAATTGGAGCTGTAGCCACCGGCCGATGCCAGAGCCACAGCAATTCGGGATTGGCACTGCGTCTGCAACCTACACCACAGTTCAGGGCAATGCTGGATCCTTAACCCATTGAGTGAGGCCAGGGATCAAACCCACAACCTCATGGTTCCTGGTTGGATTTGTTAACCACTGAGCCACTACCGGAACTCGTGAATTATTTCTACTTTTATATTTTGCTTTTTAGGGCCGCACCTGAGGCATATGGAGGTTCCCAGGCTAGGGGTCCAATTGGAGCTGTAGCTGCAGGCCTACACCACAGCCATAGCAATGTGGGATCTGAGCTGCATCTGTGACCTACACCGCAGCTCATGGCAGCACTGGATCCTTAACCCACTGAGCGAGGCCAGGGATGGAACCTGTGTTCTCATGGATGCTAGTCAGATTCGTTAACCGTTAAGCCACAACAGGAACCCCTAAATTATTTTTAAACCATCAATTAGGCAATCCTTAAAGCAATACTCTATAAGTAAGCTAATTAACCACCTACAGCTACAGCCTAGTTGCTATGTAGGCTTCTTTCTTTCTTGGCTGAGTCTGTGGCCTGCTAAAGTTCCCAGATCAAGGATTGAACCTGCACCACAGCAGCAATCCAAGCTACAGCAGTGACAATGCCAGATCCTTAACCTGCAAAGCCACCAGGGAACTCCCTGTAGGTTTTTCCTTCAGGTCGAAGTTCCACTTTGTTCTTGCATTACAGATGCCGTATAGAGGCATCATCATGAAGAGTTATAACAATGTGCTTTGAATCCCAATTCTGCTATTAGTACCATGTCCTATGAGCAAGTTATTCAATCTTTCTGTGCTTTAGTTTCACTTTTTGTAAAATGGGAATAATAATTCCCATTGTCATGAAGATTTTAAAAACTTACACATAGAAGGGCCTTAGCGCATTGCCCAGAACAGGAAAAGGACTGTAAATGTTGTAATGGGAGCAGCAGTGTTCACGCTGGCCTGGGGTGGCATCTCCTTGTTCATTTCTATTCAACCTATTCTTTAAATTCTAAGTCCTTGTGAAACATTATCATTGCCAATAGGAGCCTCAGGTAGTGACAAATTACCCACCCTCAAAATCCCCACTACCTTTCAATCTTTGGTTAACGTGGCTAATTGTGATGGGACTGTGGTCATGAACACTTGTTGATTTCCATATTTGATGTTTCAAGTGGAAACACAAGATGCTCGTAATAACGTTAACTATCAACTAAATGGGAAACATCCCGATTTTTAAAAAGTTCCTTTTTATTATCTGCCTCTCATTTTTAAAAAGTTCCTTTTTATTACCTGCTTTCTTTTTCTTTCTTTTTTTTTTTTTTTTGGTCTTTTTGCTATTTCTTGGGCCGCTCCCGCGGCATATGGAGATTCCCAGGCTAGGGGTCCAATCGGAGCTGTAGCCACCGGCCTACGCCAGAGCCACAGCAACTCGGGATCCGAGCCGCGTCTGCAACCTACACCACAGCTCACGGCAACGCCGGATCGTTAACCCACTGAGCAAGGCCAGGGACCGAACCCACAACCTCATGGTTCCTAGTCGGATTCGTTAACCACTGCGCCACGACAGGAACTCCTATTATCTGCTTTCTTTTTGACCTCACTTACTCAATCTGACTACAGAAGATGAGCACATGTGAAGGACGGAATTTCCAGGTTTCACCTTCTACCCATCAGTGCTTATTGAAACTCCTAAGTTACATTTAGTTATTTTGGACCTGAGTTATTTGTGATAGTCAATAAAGGAGAAGGAAGTTATTTCTCCTGTTGTATCTATAGCATTTTCTTGTCACGTCCAAGCCCACTTGATCCAGTCTGGAGGGAATGGCAGGAAGTGTCTGCAGAGTCTTCTCTGAGGCGGGGGGGAATTCGCAGGAGTGCCACATGCCCCAATTTCTAGGTGACTGCTCCAGTTTTAACATCCTGTCTCCCCTGGGCTCCTGAGAGCAGATCGAATGTTCTCTCCCTCCAGGTCTCTGCTGATTGCCTGAGTTGGGATAGTGCTGCTTGAAATGATGAGAGAGTGGGCTAGACTTGGGGTTACCCAAATCAAAAACACTTGAATGAGGTTCACCATCCAACAACAGCCACTCTTGGAGGCTTGGAAGGGCTGCCAGGTTTTCAGCAGAATATTAGCTGGTTACTTAACGTATTCTATTGTCTTCCCTTAAAGGCTTTAAATCCAGAAGCTTTGCTTAATTTTACTAAATAAGATCCCTAGAAAATCGAAGCTCTCCATTGGTATTGGTGAGGGGAAAGCACTGCCCTGTATCAGTGCTCTTTCCACCTGCGAAGAATATGTGATATTGTGAATGTCTGCGTCTTTTCTTATTAAAGAGTCTGTAGAATCATTTAACAAAGATACTCCTTTTTTTTTTTCTTTTTCTTTTTAGGGCCACACCCAAGGCATGTGGAAGTTCCCAGGCTAAGGGGTTGAACCTGAGCTACAGCTGTTGGCCTACGTCACAGCAATGCCGGATCCTTAACCCACTGAGCAAGGCCAGGGATCGAACCTACATCCTCATGGTTTCTCATCAGGTTCATTAACCACTGAGCCACCAAGGGAACTCCCTAACAGAGATACTCTTCCTTTCAGATTTTTCAATTGAGAGACTTGAGAAATAGGGGTTGTTTTGTTTTGTTTTGTTTTGTTTTTAATTTTCTCTAAGCTCTAAAATGCAACATTTTGGATTTGAGAAGCTCAAGGTGAAAGGCAACACATATCAGAAGCATCTTGCTACATGCTATATTGGTTTCTAAATAAACTTAGGAAAGAACTTTCTTCAAAACAAGATGAACATTTCTCTGGCTCACCTTCTACAAGCATAACTTGCTTCTGCTGTGGCACACCCAAAGGGGGAAAGTGTTAGATGTGAAATTTATAAAAGGGGACACACAGGACAAAAACAAAAATATCTCTAATAAATAATATATTATTATCAGAGAAACAAAATGATTGAGTAATGTCACTCTAATCACTTTTCTCCAACGGCTAGAACACCTGCTCCAACAGTGTTTTTGTTCAGATGTAGTTTCCTTGTTTGGTAGAACTACTTACTGTAACAATAACCTACATGAAGTCATTTACCAAGGTGACTCCACTAGCTTCTGTTCTGGTGTCAAATGGCCCCAAACTGGAAGACCAAATAAGAGTCTGGATGTTGGAATGAGCACTTACAGTGAAATTTTAATAGCTAGTCTCATCCTTACTGTACATGCTTCTAACTCAGGCCTCAGACTGCCTTTGAAACATTCTCACCAAGGCCCAAGAACCAGTTTATAGATTGCCTTCCTAAATTTTCAGTTAAAACAACCCAGACTGGAATAAATCAACATTTGTACAGGACTGTTAGGTGGCTCTTCTCTTTCCCTAGATCTCAGTGATTGTTACAAAGATAAAGGGTCCAGTCATTCCTCCTGCTCGGAATTGTCATTTGACCTATGGCAGATGTCATCAGTAACTGGGGCCCTGTTTATTTCTATTGTGGGAGAAGAAATCCACCTTATTTATCATTGGGATCAAATATAGGCAAGAGATATAAACTTGGTTGACAATTTACAGGTGTCTCAATATTAATAACAATTCTGGGGATTATTTGGTAAAAAAAATTATTAATAATCAATATCTAAGAACAGGCTTTGGGGTGGTAAACACATTTCTTATACCAGATTCCTGGTTTATCCATTTATCTAATTTATATGCCATAAAAATATACAGTCATTTTGATGTCATACATCCTTGAAACACTGACATCTGTTTTCTCAAAAAGGTCATTTCACATAGTTTTCTATTATAGCAATTGAACTTGTGTCTTAATGGGATGCAATAGTGTTTCTAGAATGGAGGGAAGAATAACACCCATTTCTATTTTTGCCCATCTTCAAAGCTAAGATCTAGCAATGATATATCCTTCCTAAAGGAATAGGCTCCACATTTGGGGACATGGAAATCAGATTAAAAAGCAAGCAATGATATTCTAGAAGCTCAATTCTTTTATAAAGAGGATTTAGCATGGGTTTGTGTACATTTACCAGGCATAAATTAGACACTGTCTTAAGCCATAATTAGAAACTAGAGTACAGGTATTGACAGTTGCTGGGAGGTATTGAAAGGAACCATTCCAACCTTTTCAGGCTTTCCCACTACTAGTGTCATTGCTTTGGAGTCACAAGACACTGAGTTCAGACACAGCCTAACCAAAACCTCATTTCTGATACACCTCAATAGGTGAATCAAGTGTCCATTTGGAGGCAAATCCTGAATTGGGTTTATGTCCTGTAGTTTGAATTACAAAAACTGTCAAAACAAGCACAATGCTATTTGCCAATGAGTAGTCTGGTTTGTGGATGCTCTGCCTAGCATGAGATGTCTATGCACCTATTCTCAATCTGCAGAGCTGTTTTTGAAGTGCCTGCAAATGGTAAATTACCATCTGATATGTGATACCAAGATTCATAATCTTACACTTGATCAGATCATGCAGGATATTGTTCATAATAAGCTACAGGTCCGTGTAGCTTAATTAGATAACCTAACTCTTGTAAGGAACTTAGTTGAGGGTCTGGTGTATAGTAATCTTTCAATTAAGTTAGGCTCACTCTGTAAGTGACATGAAATGATACATCTCAGAGAAAAATGGCCTTAAAAGTCATCACATCCAGCCTCATGCCTCTGCATAATAAATATCATATATTGAATTACTGTCTCCAAGCCTTCATTCTCTTATATTACATATTTAAATGATTGCCATGGCCTCATGATGCTCAGAGTATATCTCCCTATCCATTGACATTGAGCCTGGCCATATGACTTGCTTTGGTCAATGGAATATTATAAGAGATGCTTGAGTGCAAAGTTTAAATATACTGAACAGAGTAGGGAAGAGATGCACAGTTTCACACCATCCTGTAATATTTCTACTACAGAATTACAAGAGATCTAAATAGCCTCAAGAGCATAGATAAATGTGGTAAGATAACTGGAGAAGTCTTGAGTATATATTACATTTGTTTATAGTATAATTTATCTAATTGTAAGTTTTCCTTGTTTGATTTTAATAACAGTTATACCTAACAACCAACTCATAAAATTCCTGGAGATTTGACCATAAATCCTCACTGTCCAGTTCAGGTTGGCCTCAGCACATTACTACTCACATTAAGCATATGCTGAGGGTTTATTAAGCTCTGAGACAGTTCCTCAGAGACCCAGAATGAAGAAGCTCCATTATTTTTTAACTGTACCATCTAGAAAAGGCTGCCTCTAAAGTTACCATGGGAAGAAGAGGGACAGTCAAGTGATTTGGACAAAAAGTGACATTATTTTGCCTCAAAGTCTCATTCTCTAGAACTCGGTTAAAAAAGTGTTAATTAACAGCAAGGGATGCTGGGAAATGTTTTCTTCATATTCAAGAATTGCAAACTTTGGATCAATCCTCACCATCATCTCTGCTATGGTCACAAAACCATGCAATAAAAATCTTCTATAGGAAACCAAAAATCTTCGTGCCCTAACCTGTTCTTTTCCAAATTTCCCCATTGGTAAGTAAAACCATACCCAACCAGTTATTCATGTCCGAAATTGGGCAGCAGCTATGTACCCCTGAACACTTCAAATCCAGTAATCTGTCAACTCTTCCAAAACATGACTTGATTCTTCCACTTCTCTCCACCTCTGCTTTCAAGTCCCTGCTCCAAACCCACATCACCTCTCCCCAGTAATACTTAGAGACCCCAACTTCCAACTGGTCTCTTCCATCCTTCCTCACTGTAATCACTTTCCACAGAACAACCAGAATAATTTTTTTTTTCAAATGTTAAGCAGATTATGTCACGCACTGCTTAAGTTTTGTTTTCAATTAAGTTTCAAATATAATCCAAATTTCTTAACTTTGCTGATAAAGCCCTATAGACTTTGGTCCTTTGTCATTCTCCAACCACATCTTGTTTCCTTTTCTCCTTTTCAAAGAGTTCAGTCATAGGCATGTGTTTTAAACTCCAAGAACATGCCAAGTCTTTGCATAAGCCATCCCCTATACCTGGAATATTCTCACCCCTGTCTTTGAGTTTTCAGCTCAGATGTCTCTTCCTCAGAAAGATCTTCCTTGATTGCCTAGTCTAAATTAGGTCCTCCTTAGTACTTTCTCATAGAACCCATTGGCCTGATCACAATTTAATTATGAGTCTGCATGCACATGTTTGATGTCTATCTCCCCTGCCAGACTGGACATTCATTAAAGCAGTATGTTTCATTTGTTTAATTTGTTCAGGATGGTATACCCAGTACTTGTATACTGCCTGGAACATAATAAGTCCTTTTGGAAAAAAAAAAGAGGAAAGAAGAGAGAGAGAGAGAAGGAAAAAGAGGAAAATAAGAATGGAGGGAAGGAAGTGGGGAGGAGAGGAGGAAAGAAGGAAGGAAGGATGAAGGAAGGAAGGAAAGAAAGGAGAAAGGGAAAAAAAGGTAGTCAAACTATCACATTTTCATTTTTATCCATTCTGTCACTGATGAGCATCGTGACCTTGAGTAAGTCACATAACCTCTCTGGTGTCATTTTTCCTGCCTATGAGATGATTCAGCCTCATAAGAGATGGGACTGCATGGTGGGCCTCACCCCCAGCATTGCACAAACACCGAGACTGTCTAGTGAAGGACAGGAGCCCAGGAGAGGCCTGGATGCCCGCTAGGTAAGAATGAGGTGTCCCTCACTGGTATATGGACTGGGGACAGTGGCAGGACTAACATATGACCAGTGAATAGGCCCCTGATCAAGGGCAGATTCCTCACCCCCTCCAGCTACCTCCACCTCCTTGCAACTATTGAAAGCCCCAGAAATGAGGGAAACCTGAGGAATTTGATGGGAAGATGCTGAAGTGACTGAGATTATATTTCTGCCTCCTGCAGATTGGGACCTTGAAGCAAAAGGATAATAATTTACCTAAAAATAGTTACATTTTCTTACACACCTGAATTTGTGAGTTGAACTCCAAACTTGACATATAATAATTTTGATTAATTTCCTTTGTCTTCCACCTCATTGACCAAGTGTTCTTTGATCTGCTCATCCCTACTCTTGTCTGATTCTCTGTCTCCATCTATCTTCTCCCCGTCTCTCCCTTTTATTCCGCCTTCTTTCTTCAGTATCCTCCTCCAGACATTTCTTTCACCCCCATGCTGCCTCCAGCTCACAACACCCAGAGCAAGAGAAACCGAACCCTGGAATGGAGGCTCAGTCTGGTCTCTGCCTTCACCATGGGCCTTCCAAGCTCTGCTGCCTCAATCATGTATTCTGATGTTCTATAACCTCTTGTTCTCACCTGCTTCCCAGGTGGCTTGTCTTCAATCTCCCCCCCATCCACACCTTTGTTCCCTGCTGGTCCTCCTTAGGACTCCTCTGTGATTTTACTAATAAAAACAATTCCATTGAGCAAAACAAAAATAAAAAGGAAAAAAGGACCTCTGTGCCTGAGAGATAATGACCAAAATTCTTTGCCTGACTTTCCATACCCTTCCAAAACAGAAGATTCTATGGCATCACTACCTCTGCTAGGCTCTCGTAGATGTCCTTCTCTCCAGATGGACCTGGATCTTTAGTAAATTCACCTCTCTTAATCTTATCTAATTTGAGGCTTTTGCACAGACTGTTCCCCTACCTAAAGTGGCCTCGCACCTCCTCTTCACCTGTGCTAATATCATCCCATGCCAAGGAGCAGCAGCAGATGTTCCTGAGTACCTCCTGTCCCCTCCAGCCCACATAATCCCTCCCCCTCACTTTCACACCTTATAGCCTGTATCCTTCTCTTGGACCCTCACCACGTGCTGTCATATAAAGTTACCTATCTGTTTACCATATACATTTTACCTCTTGAATGATATTATTAGATCTTCATGGGCAGGACTCTGTATCTTTTTGTTGATACTATTATTATAAACAATGCAACAATGTTACATATGTAGCAATTTCCTCCTTTAAGATGCATGGAATACGATTTAGTGCATGAATCAATAGTATCAACTGAATCTATGTTTATTAATTGAATAACGAGATATGGAAGGAACAAAGCAAGCATGTACTGAATAAGTGAATGCCTGAAATTAATCCAGCAGACTGCCCAGATGTTCTCACCCGTGGGGACAGTTCCACAGTTCCAAGTCACAGTTGGATGATATTTACAAGGCTTAATACCATCCTTACTGACTTATTTCAAGTATTCACTGATATCAGAAATAAATGTTTTTGTCATGGAGCCTGATTTAAAATTCTTGGCATTTTGAATCATTTTATTTATAAAATGACTACTTATAATCACTTGTTTTGTTTTTGTATAATATAACTCAGAGTTACTAGATAGAGAGCATTAGTTTGATGGCCCAGTAAAGCCAAACATACATCAGAAGCAAACCTGAGCCAGAGGGCATTATTTTGTGGATGAGGACATGGGGGTGCAGAGGGGCTAAATGGTATGTTCCCCCAAACACGCAGCTAACTGGTGAAAAGATCTGGTCTAAAATACAGACCTTGAGTCCTCAAACTCTCCTCGACATCCTGCTGTCTCTGGATGAAAGGATAATCTGCAATATAGATACCATCCAATTTTTAAAAAATGCTATAAAAGATTAGTAGGAGCAGCATAATTTCCTGACCCCCTAAGCAAGTCCCTGTTCCTCTCAACTCAGGCAGGATTAAAACTGATGTAAACATGTGATCCAGGACCAGGCACACTTACAACGCTCAAGTTGAGCTGGAGCTGGTGCCCAGACTTCAATCATGAAAGTGCAGGAATGGCCAAGTTGAAATGGATCACCTCCACCCCACATTTTCTTGGTCATTTAAGATACTTAAGTAGCCAGCCCTCCTTAGTCCCCTCATCAGGCTTTAAACGTGTCTCAGTTCTGTGTTAGAAAGAGGCCCAATAGCCTACTCCTCCAGTGACACATATGTACCTGTTATCAGAGGCCTGCTGGTGATGAGGACTTAATCCACTCACACAGGTAGGTGATATAGAAAACAACAACAACAAAACTTGGCTAATTAACCAAAAGATTGGATTCCATAGACACACCTGTTGTTAGCTAACCATGTGGATTTGAGATTATGCATTCAGTCTATACATTTATAACAAAAGGAAGTTGGAATAGAAAATTACATTTCTCAGGAACACTGGGATCTCTCAGAGGGACCTCTGTGGCTTTATCAGCTAAATTATCAGGTTAGGCATCCAACACCTCCCA
Organism: Phacochoerus africanus; assembly: GCF_016906955.1. Taxonomy (NCBI): domain Eukaryota; kingdom Metazoa; phylum Chordata; class Mammalia; order Artiodactyla; family Suidae; genus Phacochoerus; species Phacochoerus africanus. The sequence goes on from NC_062548.1 coordinate 86,980,081, forward strand.
ACTTGACTTCAGCCAGAGCTGTTCTATTTTCTTGTCTTTTCTTTCTTTCTCTCTCTCTCTCTTTTTTTTTTTTTTTTTTGTCATTTTAGGGCCACACCCATGGCATATGGAAGTTCCTAGGGGTCTAATTGGAGCTGTAGCCACCAGCCTATGCCAAAGCCACAGCAACACCAGATCTGAGCCATGTCTGTGACCTACACCACAGCTCATGGCAACGCAGGATCCTTAACCCACTGAACGAGGCCAGGGATTGAAACTGAGTCCTCATGGATGCTAGTCAGATTTGTTTCCACTAAGCCATGACAGGAACTCCAGAGCTGTTATATTTTAAACTACATTAATATCCTGCATAATGCTTAATCAAAAAAATCCACTTTAAAAACAATAGTCATAAAAAGAAAATTGCGTTGTAAATCCATAGGTTCTTCAATCTATGAGACATGTGGGGGCAGGCTGACCCTCATGGGGCCTTTCAGATCATACCAGGTAGGTCTGAACCCTGCATGGGGTTGGTCTGCATTGTTGCAGGTGCCCACCACAGAAACTCTGAGAGAAGCCCCTCTTTCTCTTGAAGGCACTCTAGGCCACAAGCAATTGAGGATTCTAGTTCTTATCCAAAGGTTATAGATGAAATAAATTCCTTGTAATTTTCTATATTGCTTAGACATACTGTGAAAAAACTCTGGTGTCTTAACAAGTGTAATTCAATTCAATTCAATTATATGTTATCCATTAACTTTGTACTGTTATGCTTTGGGGCAGAGATTTGACATTTTGTTGTCCCTGTATATTCGTTACTGTTTCTTTTTTTTTTCCCCCATATTTACCCTAGAAACTGTAGCTTCTACATCTCCCTAGAGTAAGAAAACTTAGTGACTGACATCCTTTTTCCCTTACATATTTCCATTAAATTCTTCCAACCCTAACACCAACAGAGTAACCCTTACCAAACTAGGTGTGGGGGTAAAAAAAAAAGTGTAAAAATCCAGTCCTTATTTTCAGGATGGAGAGTGTATCTGGAAGAAACTTCCACACACAACACCAGCAGATAACAAAAGAAGAGTGTTAGATTAGCTACAACCACCTGCCACAGCTAAACACTAAATATGCTTGGTGGTATGGAAAGGGTGAGACTGGGGCAAGCCAGAGTTTTCAGAGGCTTGACCTGTTTGTTGAAGGGCTAAAAGGATTTGCATACAAAGAGAGAAACACCCCTTATGGGAAAAGAGAGAAGGTAGAAGACAAGCCCAGAGAGACATGAAGAGGACCAGCTTCTTTGGAGGGAGAGCAGGCTCTGTCAGAGAGCCTGGATGCCAGCCTCTGCCTGGGTCGGGGTTGCTGGTCCAGTGGCTTACCTGCTCTGAACCTCAACCCAGCGTCTTCCAATAGGAGGAGGCTGGCCTTCTATTTATCTCCAAGATGTATCTCCATTTCTCTATGTTGAATGCTTGCCATGTGCTTAGTGCTCAGTCACTACCTGTGAGAGAGGCACATGGTATTATCACCATAATCATCGTTTACCACCTGCCTGCCTCACTTGAACCCATTACTCATGCCATCCTTCTCCCAGGAGGAGCCTTTTGCCATCTCCCAGGGTTCATATGCCTGCTCTTTGGGAGATGAATTAACTAAATGTTAAATTTTAAAGTGACCACTTCCACATGCTTGGGGGAACATAAAAGGGAAAATGATATTTGCTTTGGATTCCTCAGTATACATGCTTATTTGTCAGAAGTGAAGGGTGCCCAAGGTGGGTCAGTGTCCTCTCCTAGGCAGTAAGAAACAGCCTGCCCAGTGACTTAGAGAAGAAATGCGTCCAATTCTCTTCCAGAGTTGAGGTCTTCCCACACGTGATCAGCCTTCCACATTTCCTCTTTCTCCCATGATCTCTTTTTCCTAAGCCAGCAATGATAATCTGGGAATACATTCACATTTTCTAAGGGAGAAATACTGCCAAGCTTGTTAATCTCATGCAGATGTGATGTTACTTTTACTATGTCATAATATGGCTTCTTAAAAAACAAGTTGGAAGGAAGTGGGGGGAGGAAAGCCCACCAAAAAAAACAACAAATATTCGCCAACCCATATGGTCAGTAATTGCTGTTTAATAGTCCTCCTATTACAAACCTAAGAGGCAGCAGTCTGAATTACCAGTAGAGTATTAATAAACAGGAATGAGTTAATAGAGCATAAAGACCTTCTAGTGGAACAGTGGGGGAGTTGAATATTCTTTTCTTCAGTCAGCTGTAAGTAATTACTGCATGGTGTGCTTCTGACTATTACCATAACAGAGCAATTGGACGTGAAGAATGGATAATAGTACGGACATGGAGGTATTTTTAGAATATCAGCAATGAAGCAGGTAACTGGCCTACTCCAGTAGAAGCCTTTAAATAAGTTTAGAAGACTTTTTTTCCCTCTTCTCCTTATGACATTTAGCCAGGGTAGAATTTTAAAAAGATCAATCTAATAAATTATTTAAAATAACTTTACAAAGAGGATGCCTGTGATATGTAAATAAGAAGGCAAGGAGGGAGGAAGGAAAAGTCTGAAAAGCCCAGGCGGACAGGAGGCATCTAGCCGACGTTACTGTAACTACATAATCACAGGTTCCTTCCTGCTCCTCTGAGGGTACAGCCTGGATGCGAATCTGCTTGACTGGCTCCCACTGGCTGTTCAGGTGAAAGTGAAAATATTCAAATCAGAGCTGTAACTATGATTGCTGGAGTTGTGGGTTTTCTAAAATTGAGTTAGTCATCCTCGGTGATTTAATGATGCATATCATTTATTTTAAAATATTATTACAGGGGCATTGACTGAGCGGTGCCTTCTTCGCAGGACTGGCCATTATGCAATGCGGCGGGGGATGTCAGGGGCGGCGGGCTGAGAGTCTGTCTAACGGCACAACATATGTTCTCAGATGAAAACAGCTTGAGACTTCGATTCAGAAAGCGGTAATTTTGCAAATGCACACAAATATCATTTAAGGAATATTTTCAAAAAAATTTTTTTGCAGGGTATAGGTCCTTCTCCTGCCTCCCGGCTGCACAGGCCGATGCTGATTTTTCAATTTGCAGGTTTGTTAAGCATCATGGAATGTTTTGGTTCTCAATCAAGAATATTCTTCCCAAGTGGTTCCAAAGTCCTATGCTTGAAAATAAACGCGTGTCCTCTTTGTCTCCTAGCAGCATGCGTTCCAACGCACAATAGCAGCACAGGACAGAGCAAGGCAATGCCTTTGATTGAACTGACCTATAGGTTTTTAACCTGCTACTCTCACGGGCCACAGGCTGGGCGGCCTGCTCTCTCCTTTGGGCGGTGCTGGGGTGGTGAGGAGCCAGGACCCAAGTCTTCCTCCTGGCAGGATTCCTATCCTACCTTGTGGCACACAGGAACTGGGCAGAGCATAAGCTGCCTCAGTGCCAATGACCTCGGGGTCCCCCCTGAAAAGAAGAGGCACAGCCACTGGGACAGGTGGCCATGCTTAACTGATCTCTACCCACCGCTTTGAAATCCTCTGACAAACAAATGTGTGTGAAATAAACACTGTCGCCTTTATTTCTCCCGAAAAACCACATTATTGTGTCTGAGCTCCACCAGCCCGCATACTCTGATTCATCTAGACACAGTCCCTTTCTTGCTAAAAGATGCTGCAGTGCAAATTTACAGTCGTGTATTTCACCTGTTTCACTGGTCATTCTCAATTGAAGTCAAGGGCACACCTGTAGAGGTGTTATTGGGACTCCAGGAGAGCAGTAGCTTCTCAGTGTGGCTGGCTTTGATTTACTTTTTTCACATGTTTGAAAAGAGACTATCTCTTTTTTCCCTTAAGTCTATATAAAGATCAGGGCAAAAGAAAATCTGGCTAATTAAAGGCCAATTTTTAACCAAGATCAATGGCCATTTCTGGAAAAATGCTCAAGACCTCCTGACTTAGGGCATGTCAGTGATCAACATCTCTGTTTTTTATTTAGTGACATTTTGAGATTCTTATAAGTGACTTTAGATGTGAGTGCACTGTTTGATGTCATGTGCACACCCCATTTAAGCTTGTTCTCCACCCCTATGAATCAGGAACTTCTCAAGTGCATGGGCTGTTGCCTCCCTGTCCAAAGGACCTGCACAAAGACTTCCCAGGAAAAGTGTCCCTAATAATCAGGATTGTTGCTATTTTAGATCTAGAAAATCCTCTGGGGAGCAAAAAGAATAAGAAGTTTTCCCCAAAAGTGAAATTAAGGGGGAAAAGGAGACTCCAATTCCTAGATATCTGCAGTTATTTCTCAGAAGCCCAGGGGGAAAGAAATAGCTGGAATTGTTGAAAAGCCAAGTAGTTTTGGAGGCCGCCATTTTCTCTCTTTAGGATGTCTGCTGATTCTTCTCTACTCAAGAATTATTAGTATTTTCAGCTATTCCCGTTGAGACAACTTAGCAGGCCAACACTCCAATCAGAACCAGTGAAAAGGTAAATTATTTATAATTGATTATACATCTCAATATGGATAAACTTTCCAGATTGGTTGAATTCATTTACCCTATTCATGGGTTATCATGACAACCAGTAGAACTCACAAAAAAAATCTTTTTTTTAGCATTTGGTAAATAATCCTCTGAAATGTCCAGTTATATTGTAATGCATATAACAGTGAGAATAACAGAGCTTTAAATAATCTGGCCTCTGCCTATTTCATTGATTTCACTTCCTACCATCATTCCCATGGTCTTATTTTAGTCCCTCCCTCACCCTGAGCTTATCCCTGCCTCGGGTCTTTGCACTGTCTGCTTCCTCTGCCTGGAAGGCATTCAGCCTCCATTTAAATGCCATCTCTAAGAAAATATTATTTTCAGGGTTGCATGTGGGGCACATGGAGGTTCCCAGGCTAGGGGTCAAATCAGAGCTACAGCTGCCAGCTTACACCACAGGTGCAGCAACGCAGGATTTGAGCTGCATCTGTGAGCTACACCACAGGTGATGGCAATGCAAGATCCTTAACCCACTGAGCGAGGCCAGGGATGGAACCAGCTTTCTCATGGATCCTAGTCATATATGTTGACCTTTGAGCCACGAGGGGAAATCCACCAAGAAACTATTCTTAATAGCTTTTCAGGCATCTTCTAAGTACAATTCTGCTTTATTGTCTTCATAGCATTTACGCTAGCTAATATTTATTTTGTCGGCATGCGTGCTGTTTGAACTGTTCTCAGTTCTTGACTCCCTCCCTGCTATAAAGTTCATACCATGTGACATGTATCTATGGGTGGAAAGTAACTCTCACCCCATGGATGTTAGTCTTAGCCATGTGACTTGTACTGATTCATTAAATGTTGGCAGGTGCAATGAGAACAGAGACTTTAGATATGCTGTGTGTCTCGCTTACGTCCTGGTGTTCCTGCCGTCCTTTGTAAGAAGAATATGTCATAAGTTGTCACTTTCTGAAGAGGAATGAAGATGGTCTTAGAACAAAACTGAACTTAACCAGAGGCCTAGAACCAAGGCCCCCTCATGACCTGAAGTAGTGAATTTTCAATCATTAGCAAGAAAATAAACACTTATTGTTTGAGCCTCTGAGATTTGAGTCTGGATATGAGGCCTGCCATTCATCATTAAGGTGCCAGTGGCTAGTTAATAAAGAAATTATACCAGAAATGGGCCTCTGCTGTCAAAAACTTTAAAATATGTGTCATTTGGTTTAGGATTATGTGGAAAACTATAAAACAGTCTAGTGAGAAGCTGAAAAAAACAGCAACCCATCTTATGTAGTAACAAAATATTTGATAAAACTATTGACTGCAATAACCTACACACATATATGTACCTCTATAGCATAAGGCTAAGAAGTTTTTGAGACAAAGTTCATAGCATGAGCTGGCTGCTATTATACGCATTTAATGTTACTACAAGAAAGAGATGAGCTTGGAAAAAAAAATCGACTGATTTGAAAGCAGGATTGAGGGAAATTAAGGGAACCTAAAAATTCTGGAAATTGTAAGTTTGAAACATTAAACTGTTTCTCACTCTGTCGAGGTGTGGTCGTTAGAACATTGAGATTGTAGGATAAATGCTGGCTGATTACATGTTTGTTTATTGTCTGCCCCCTGGAAATGTAAGCTCTATGAAAATAGAAACTTTTTCTATATTGTTCATGTATGTATTTCAGTGGAAACATTCTAGGGACCTAGGCATTGCACAATACATATTTTTAAAATGAATAAATTTAAAGTATATAGTAAGAGATTACCAATTTAAAATTAGTGATCTATTTGAGCCCTATTGGGGTATATCATTTACTGAAAACTCAAGGTCAAATTCACAGTGGGCAAAGAAAAATGGAATATCTATAGGAAAAGAAGCTATGTGGACTTATTCACAAGAAAGTATTAAAGATCTCTGTGAGTGATGTTATAGACGGCTGATAGAGAGATAGCTGTTATGATTAGAACAGATAATTTGGCTGAGAAAAGAGAATTATTATGAGACAATGTCCCGGTTGTCTTTATATCTGTAGCTCCAGCACAAAATGGGTCCTCTTTACGTGTAAGTTCAAACATATTGCATTTTAGAGCTCATAGATGATTTATACCATATTTTGCCTTTAGTTACTGAAGATATTTAAATGACAGCAAATAATGCAGACCTCTGCTTACTTCTTCACTCTGCTAAAAACTGTAGCTTGTGAGGAGCCTTTGGGGTCAGCCTTGGAGAACACGGCACTCTTCTCTTTCCATAGATGAAAAGGCAGGGACTCTGTAGATATTCTTAACAGAACTTGTCTGTTAGCCATTTATGTTTTCCAAATCAACCCATTTTACTTTCTTATTCTTCCTTAGTAATCCTTCCCTTTAATCCAAACATCCCACCCTGAATTTAAGGCAGTACTTCTAAAAACAGTTTATTTTCCACCCCAGCCCCTACTATGTACCACAAATGGTCCTGAAACTGGGGAATATAACATTTGAGCAAGACAACTTGTTCTTGCTACCAAGATGTCTATTGGAAAAGAAAGGCAAATAATCTGATTATGTTGCTTTAAGGTAAGTGGTACAAGTGAAAAATATATTATGAGAACACAAAGGTAAGGCGTAAAAATGATACTGAGAGGCCAATAAAGAAAAGAATTTGAAATGGAAGTAGCAGATGAAGAAGGCGGATACAGATGTGAGAGAAATTTCCCCAAACATGTTTTTGTTTATGCTGATACCCACTATAATAAGATAAATATCAGTTTATCCTTGACAGAAAATTACATGGATGGCCAGATATGCATTCTAGGAAAAAAAAAAAAAAAAGAACGGAGAAAGAGGAATTTGCAGTTCTCAAATGTTCTTTCTCAGAGTATGGTATCCAAACCTTGGCACAATCTCAGGAAAAGTGATGAAATGGCAAGAAAGCACAAAACAGCAATTACTCTGGGAAAGAGAAAAGCAAAATCTACTGATTGAAGCAGTTTGTCCACTTGTTGAAAGTGTCTTTTTTTTTTTTTTTAAGGCATTTCCAAGTAGCCAGTAAAGAGAAATTTAAAAGCAAGTGAAGAAATTCTAGAGTATAAAAACAAGACCAAATTGTGTCATAAAGGAGAAAACAGAATGGAATTTGGTCTGTCAAGCAAGGGTGTGAAGGGACAAAGGCTCATCAGAGTCTAGAGAACTTTATAGAAACTCAGACACAAAAAATCTTGTGGGTTGATTGATCAGACAAGATAAGGGGCCCTGAGGCCAAGGGTTCAAGAGTTCATGTGGTCTATTTAAAAGTTTTCTTAGTAGAGGTCATCTTTGAAGACAGCTGGAAAATGTTTGCTTAATTATATTTGTGAAGTAAATGTATATTCCCCAAAGGGCTTGTTTTATGTCCACTTGCTATTTTTTTATCTCTCATATTTGTCAGAACTAAATGGTGCCAATGACAGTAAATGTTAGTATCTGAATGATATTTATCTCCCCTTATCTCATTCCCTTTCTACTCCAAATGCTCCTCCCACCATCCTGGAGAGATATGCAGAGTTGGTGTTCTGAGAGCAAATCTTATTCTAATATTTCCTGAAAAGACCTTGTTTCTCATGTATGTATATGTCTTTTGGGACATATACACTTTTAATAGAAAAGCATGTAATCTCCTAGAGAATTTTTCTTTCTTTTTTTTTTTTTTTGCTATTTCTTGGGCTGCACCCGCGGCATATGGAGGTTCCCAGGCTAGGGGTCGAATTGGAGCTGTAGCCACCAGCCTACGCCAGAGCCACAGCAACGCAGGATCCGAGCCGCGTCTGCAACCTACACCACAGCTCACAGCAACGCCGGATCGTTAACCCACTGAGCAAGGGCAGGGACCGAACCCTCAACCTCATGGTTTCTAGTTGGATTCGTTAACCACTGTGCCACGACGGGAACTCCCCTAGAGAACTTTTATTTCAAGGGCCACATTAATAGGAACTCTGTCACATTTCTTTATTAACTGAGATACAAATCATAGAAAATCATAGATAATTCCTTCCCAATCACCAATTCTAATATACAAACTATAAATAATTGTATGATTCTTTTGACAGGAACAAAGGCAAATCAAAAAATGATGTAAAGAGACAAATACCAAGATTACATCCTCTTCTTTGAATTTTTTTAATAATCTCGACTTTTCATAATTGTTATTTTACATTGTCTTCCTTTATATATATTTTATCAACAGTGCAAAATGTGGAAGCAACCTAAATGCCCATTAACAGATGTATGGATGAAGACGCTGTGGTATATGTATGCAATGGAATACTACTCAGTCATAAAAAAATATGAAATTTTGCCATTTGCAGCAATATGAATGGACTCGGAGGGCATTATGCAAGTGAGATAAGTCAGAGAAAGACAGATAAGGGACAATATCACTTATATGAGGAATATAAAATATATGACAAACTAGTGAATATAACAAAAAAGCAGCAGACTCAACAGATATAGAGAACAAGCTAGTTGTTATCAGTGGAGAGAGGAAATAGAGAGTGGATTAAGACATTAAATTATGAGGTATAAAACAAGGGAGTTCCTGTTGTGGCTCAGCAGTACCAAACCCAAACAGTATCCATGAGGACTTGGGTTCAATTACTGGCCCTGCACAGTGGGCTAAGGATCCGACGTTGCTGTGACCTGTGATATAAGTTGCAGCTCAGATCTGAAAATGCTGTGGCTGGGGCACCTAGCCTGAGAACTTCCAATATGCCATGGGTGCAGCAGCCACCCCCCCAAAAAAAAGCTACAAGGATATATTGTACAACATGGGCAATCTAGAAAATATTTTTTATAATAACTATAAATGGAGTATAGACTTTAAACTTTGTGAATCACTGTATTGTACATTTATAACTTATATAATATTATAAACCAACTACACTCCAATTAAAAATAACAAAAATAAAATATAAATGTATATATGTGTGTGTGTGTGTGTGTGTGTGTATATATATATATATGTATATATATATATATATATATATACACAAAACTGTAAATACATATGGAGGAATAAATTCCCGAAAAGAATGTGCCTCACTGAAACTAGCTTATATGTTTACATACATGGTTGTATTTTATCTTCATAACAATTGGATTGGGTAGCACAGGGGAGGGAGGTAGTCAGTCAGAGCAGAGGATTTAGTCATAAATGCCTGGGTAGAATCTGACTCATTAGTTATAGGATCTAGGGCAAGTCAGTTAAAATCTTTGAGGCTCAGTTTCCATCGTTTATAAAGCAAGTATAATAAACCTACCTTGGGAGTTCCCACCATGGCTCAACAGTAATGAACCCAACTAGTATCCATGAGGATGCAGGTTTGATCCCTGGCCTTGCTCAGTGGGTTAAGAATCTGGTGTTGCCATGAGCTGTGGTTTAGGTCACAGTTGTGGCTTGGATCCCACATTTCTGTGGCTGTGGCTGGCAGCTGTAGCTCTGATTCAACCCCTAGCCTGAGAACCTCTGTATGCCATGGGTGCAGCCCTAAAAAGCAATAAATAAATAAATAAATAAATAAATAAATAAATAAATAAATAAATAAATAAACCACCTACCTCATAGGCTTGTTGGGGGGACTAAATGAAGGAAAATAAAGGCCTCCATGCATAGGTCTAAATAAATAAGGCTATAATATCAGGTAGAATTAATATGGTGAAGGTGCTACAATTATTTCCCACTTGACTCATAAGAATCCTGAGAGAGAGAGATCAGTTAACAGACCTAAGTGTCCCTACACAAAGGGTAGAGAATCACACTGCTGGGAAAACTTAAATATTTGAGTGTTTAATAGTCAGAGGCAACTCGTCCCTAGTTACTAGCACTTCTAACCTAAATAAATAAATAAATATGCATTAGAAAAATATGGATTGAAGTCATTTTAAATTTAATTATTAAATGTCTTAACAAATGTGCCAATCTAGTCACAATCTTTCAAAAATGCAGTGAGTCATAGTCAAGAGTGTTGGCAGGGCCCTGAAAGGTCAGACTCAATCTACAGGGTGGCTCACTGCAGTTTCTCCCCTGCTTGCTGGCCAACACTTAGTTAATGACATAATTAAATGGCTATAAAGTTCCATAATTCTTGCTTCTTTAATTAACTCGAGGAAAACCTCTTATCTTCTCAACATAGAAGATACTCTGCTTTCACTTTGCTTAAGATTCAAAAAGCTGATGTTCAAGCATCATAACAACTGTAAAGAGCACCGATTATCAAATTATATAATATGAGAATTTGAGTGCAAATGCAGACTTTCAACTAACTACATAAATCACCAGCTTAAACTGGCTCTGTATATCGTGCTGTTGGTTTCCACCAAATGTTGTTCTAGATAACAAATAGCAAAAGTCCAAAGTCTCGAATCAAATCATTCCCTTGAAAATTCTCCTGGACTGAAGAAGTGTAGCACTACAACACCTCCATAGAAGCTCAAGGCGTTTATGAAGAAAAAATGTGAGCTAAGAAGACACAGAACACACACCGTAAATTTTACAGAAGTTTCTTGAAATCACTTCCATTGTGCTTTTGACCTTCCATTAATTTAACAGTTCTAATTCAAGCAGGAATTGAAATCATCTCACTTAGATGTATAATGGGAGATGGTCACATAAAAGAAACCCAGTGGTGTCACTTAGGTAGGAAGAGGAAGGAAGAGAATTTATATTCTATAAGCTACTCTCATTTCCCATGTGACAAAGGGAAGACCCAGAAATGTCTTTCTTTTCCCCAAGAGAGTGCTCAGGAGGGGGTGAGTTGGGCAGACTGGATTTAGCATGGGGAACTGTGATAAAGGGCAAGATGCTTCCTTAGCTGACACTCTGGGAGGACCTTTCAGGACAGGGGCTGGTTACATTACGTAGCAGAGACTCAAAAAGCATCAGCAAAAACTGAGACAAGTAGAGGTTTCTGAGAGTGCTGGCCAAACAACAGGAGAGCAGGTCCCAAGCCAAATCTGCTGTTGACACCTGCAGAGCAAAGAGGATCCCATCTCTGGAGAGGTCTCACCACAGAGACTTGCAGGGCAGGTGCAGGGCAGGCACTCAAGTACCCCTTCCCTCTGCTTCCAGGGAGACAGAGCAGACTGCTTGGCAGGGATGAGCCTTAGGGTACGGAAGACCTCATGCACACACATGAGGTCCAAGTTGTCTCTGTCACATGGAGAGCCATGTGCCTGGTGCAGGCCAGCTTCATCTGGAGGAAGGGAGCCTTTTTGACAATGGTCATCTCAGAAGAGTGGCCTCTTTTATAATTCCTTCTAAGTTTAAGTCTGTATTCACTAGAGCCCTGTTTCTCAGACACCGGGATGCCATCTTGAGAAAGAGAAAAATGGGACTGCAGGGGGCAATCTGAAACACTGAGCCTGTTCCTTAAGAGTGGCACCTTTTCCACAGTATTTAACATACTGTGTTGTCAAGACAGGAGTTAAGATCATGATGAGCTCACTCCACCTGGTAAAGAAGATGGCACCATTAAGCCTCTCCCTTGGGAGGGTCCCCTAGTTTTTTCTTTTTTTTTAATTTATTTTTTATTTCTGACTTTTTAAAAATTACAGTTGATTGACAATGTTGTGCTAATTTCTGCTGTACAGCAAAGTGAGCCAGTTACATATAAATACATTGTTTTAATCACATCATTTCCCATCATGTTCTATCCCAAAAGAGTGGACACAGTTCCCTGACCACAGGAGTCTAGGTTTTTCTTAATTGAAGTCTAGTTAATGTATAATACTATATAAGTAACAGGTGTCAATTACAATGATTCACAATTTTTAAAGGTTATACTCCATTTACAGTTATTATAAAATATTTGCTATATTCCCTATGTTGTAAAAAAAAAAAAAGAATGAGTATTTTCCTAAAGTGACTAGGTCTTTCAAAAAAGACTCTATAAGCCATCATAACTTGGACTAGATTGAATGTTAAAATGAAAGGAGACCTACAAACCAGAAGTGACCAAAATATTGCTAATGGAATATTAGCTGCTTTTACCATTCAGTGAGGTGGAATTACATGGGACAGATCAGAGTTTCTAGAAATTAAAGGGCAGAACTTACTTTCCGCATATCTGAGCATAGGATGAAGAAATTTCCAGCTCCATTGTGTGTGTGTGTGTGTGTGTGTGTGTAACACAAGACTAGAGGATTCTTAAAGTAATCATGTTTTTTTTTTTCCTGGATAATGAGATTATGGACGTTTATATTTTTGATTTTTCACTTTTCACATCCTTCAGTTTTTCTGCAATGAGCATGTATTAGCTGTTTAAAATCAAAGATGGATATATACTATTTTTAAATCACTTGTTTATATCTTCTAGTTGTTTTTGTCTAAACCCCAACTGTTTTTTAAAAACATGTGAAGTATTTGTTCAGTCAATCCTGTTTTTATAGGTATATAATTTTCTATTTATATGTATTTATATATACATAATTTTTAAACTCATAAATCCTTTCAAGCTTTAACTTTGCTCTATTTCAATCCCTTTATATCAAAGATCATGTTGTATCTTCTTTTTTCTCTTAAAGTTTCAAAATGGCCTTTGGCCAAATGCAATAAAATTTTGCCCTGACCTGACATAAAGAATGGAGTATGTATATGAAAGCACTTGAAAACTTTAAAGGACTTTAAAAAGGCATAGTGGTATTGAGGGTAGGAGGTGGGGGAGAAGGGCCTGAGTGGGAGCGGACACGAGGAAGAAGTAAGCTGTATCTTCACATAGCACAAATTTCAAAGGTCCTTCCTGTATGAAGTTGCAAACAGAAGCAAATGGAGTCACTGCCTGACATTCCTGAATGCTCACGGTTATATAACATTATCCCATGGCTGTGACAACATGGTACACCCCTCCAGGTTGACATTTTTCTGCATCCTTTGCTGCTGTTCAGAGCAAGAGACCTTCTTCAGTGGAGTCACAAGTACATGGGAGCTCTTGGTCTCCTCAGGGGGAACCCCAAGGTTGCTTCCTGTATTTATATTGTGAAAAGCTGTCCTATAAATGAGCTCCAATTGGGAAAACTCCTTTAAATCTGGAAACTCTTTCTAGTGTTTGGGTCATTTGTTGTTTGTTTGATGAGGAAGACCTAGAAATCCCAGAAGGAAAAGAAATTCTAAGAATGTGTTCCAAATTTGGATGGACTTGGAAGCCCTCTCCACATATAAAAAGATAATCTGTTTGCAAAGGGTCCGTCTTCACTGTCCAGGCTCCCCAGTATAAGCCTATAGCAAAATAAGTATGCTTTAATGGTTAAGAGCATATAATGTGGAGTCTGAGGGCAGGGATTCAGATTCCAGCTCTACCACTTATTAGTTATATGACCTCAAAGACATTTCTTCACCTCTCTTTGACTTGCATTCCTCATTTAAGTAGGGATTTATTTCACAGGGTTCTTGAGAGATTTAAACGCATCAATACATGTGAAGTGCCTACAATGGCTCCTGGTACTCATTAAGTGTCCCATAAATGCTAATTGTTATTATTAAGAAGGAATCCTCGAGAGTGTCCAGACCACCACAAGCCTCTGAGGTTCACATCTTATCCCCTCAAGTAAGATAATCCTGAGAGGCCCTGGAAACTCTGAGAAGGGAATACTTCTCATAGTTCTGCAGAGTTCAAGTACATGTGATGCCTACCAGGCGCCCTGAATCCACGTTGGCAGAAGCAAGGTTGGGTATGTGTTGCATATCACATTTTCTGGATCCATAGGCTCTGGGGTAACCCTACCATCCTGGAAGTGGTTCTGTGATACACCCATCTGGAACAGGACTCAGTGTCCCGGTCTGATGCCTTCTAGAAAACAAGCACAGGACATGTCTCTTAGCAGGAAACAGTACTGAGTTCACGGATTTCTTATGCTCTCACCATCCTTTTTGAGTATGAATGGCTCTCAAACAGGCATTGAAATAAAAGCCATTAGACCACAGAGAAAACGTAGAAAATGTGAGGCTCAAAGGTGGGCTTTTACCTGGAGAGTACTTTTTTTTTTTCTTTTTTTGTTTGTTTGTTTTTGACCAAAGGAGAAACTACAGCTAGGGAGGAGGAAGAAGAAGAAGAATCCCTGAGTATAGGTGAACATTTCTGCAAAACTAGAGCATTATTTCTAGGATGCCACCAACATGTCCTGGAAGGGCAACTTATACGTGACTCTTGGCTCTTAGGGAGTCCAGCAAAATCTTTAGTTGGCTTAGGTAAATTAATAGGCAATGAAATTGTTCATTAACACATGAGAGTTTTTTAGATGGTATGAAAAGCTGATCAGCTGGCCTAATCCCACACCTCATACCTCTACCCCAAGCCATGTTCATCTCATCAATATATACGTCGGAAAAAGTGTGGGAGTGAGTCCTAAGCCACACTTGCTCTATTTTAGTTCATTCATCAGACACATAGTTCTGGGTGTTTTTCCCTCTGTTAATTCTCCTCTATCCCTGCATCTTCCATGCCCTGCCTCATCTCCTATGACGTCAACTTATTAAATATGTATACTATCATAGGCTCATAGAAATAAGATCATTTCAGATTTGTGTGGGGCAGCATGGATCAGCCTGAATTTCCAGGGTCAGCTCAACCCTCCACCACACATACATTGCCTCCCACTCCAGTGATTGCATTTCATCTTCCATCCATCCAGCTAAGGAGAACAGAGGCTAATTTAGGAGCCTCTTTATGCCTAGATATATTCAGCCAGAAGGGTCACTGTTGATTGATGCAAGACACACTGTCCTCCAAGAGCTGGCCAAGTCCCTGCTGGCCCAGAGAGTAGCAACCAACAGTAACTCACCCTTTAGTGCCTGTGCATTTCTGTGCCTCCAGCTAGAAACAGTCAATAAACACCAGAGGCAACTTATGTTGCCTTAGATCACTAATAAATGCCTCACACCACCACCTCAGAGCCCTTTCACAAAAAAGTATTTCTCTACAGATAGATGCCAAGCCCCAGAGCCAATTATTACAAAAATGCCTCAAAGGCTGGGAGGAAGAGACAGAGAGAGAGAGGGAGAGAGAAGAGGCTCTCCAAAGACAAGAGTTATGTGCTCCCTCCCAATTAAAATAAAAAATCACTTCCTTTTGTGTTGAGTGCTTCCTCTGAGCCAGGTAACTGGATGAGGCTTAACCTTCATTTCCCATGACTCTGGGACTCAAAAAGCTATAGAGCCCATCTTACAGATGAGGACCCAGAGGCACACAGAATGTAAGTAGCTTCTACTTTCTGCTTTTCCATTCCCCCTAGCTCCCACACAAATAGATTTCTGGAGGTGGGTTGCAAAGGCAGCTGCTACTTGAGCCTCAGAATATGCCAGTCCTCCCCTAGTGATGATTAAAAGCTCAAGGGTTTGGTTACTCCACAGGCTGCCAGGAACCTGCCCCTACTGTATTCTGTCCATGATCTAGACATTGTTAACACTTCCAGGGCCTTCTATTTTATTTCATAGGTGAGTGTTCAATATTCTGATGGTTTTCTTTGGGGACCCCAAAGCACTGGGTACTCACTCTGTATATGGCACTGTGATAGGTTCTGCATAGGTTTAAGAGCGAAGTGTTACCTTAAGAAGAAAAAGAAAAAGGAAAAGATGGCATGGCTCAGTCTTCCACAACTATTTTCAACCATGCCATACTCAACAAAGCCAGCCCCTGCCAGCCCCTGGGTTAAATGCTATAGGGTTACAGAGAACAAACATGCCTGAGCCATAGATTTGATCACTTCTTTTCTTTCTTCCTCTGCACTACCTTGATTTCCTAAGGAGTCCATTATCTCTCTTTATGCATAGAAGTCTTAGGCAGATGTCTGAGGCAGAATGAAGCAACTACATTGACCAAAAGCCTACTTGGCTACCAACTACAGAAAAGCTAATATCTCCACATCCTGAAGAAACCATAGAGCCGGTGACACTGGTTATCATCGGATAGGTTAGAGCTGTCAGTTTCCCACTTCATCATGCTTCTCTCTTGCAAGAACTAAACCACAGACAATCATGAACTTTTGACTTTTTCTCAACCCTCCCTGGAAACACACTGCACATGAACATTAAATACCCAAGATAATTGCTTATCGTAATATCTGCTGCATGAAGGACCCTGGGGATTCTGCCTTCCGTCGCCTCTTACTAAGCTGTTCTGTGGCATTTCTGTGAAGTGAAGAAGCAGACAAGAGCAGCGTCCTCTTTTGCAAGAAAGCAGGAAAAACTCTGGGGGTGGTAGATCCAGGCTTGAATTTGGGAATGAGGATCACCACCCCTTTTCTGTTGTGCAGAAAACTGACCTAATCATTTGAAGCTAATAATCGTATGAATGATAATAATATCTTATATTTCTACAGGGCTTCCCTATTTTTCAAGCATGTTCACATCCATGCTTGGCTCCACACACCAAACTATGTTGGTATAAATATTGTGCTATTTTTCTCAATAATAACACATCTTTGTGCTTCATTTGTTTGCCACACTCAGAGTAGGAAATACTGCTCTCCCCAGTTTTTATTTATTTATTTGGGCCACATCCGTGGCATATGAAAGTCCCCAGGCTGGGGGCTGAATTGGAGCTATAGCTGCCAGCATACACCACAGCCACAGAAATGCGGGATCCAAGCAGTGTCTGCAGCCTAAACCATAGCTCAAGGCAATGGCAGATCCTTAACCCACTGAGCGAGGCCAGGGATCAAACCCACTCCCCATGGACACTAATCAGACTTGTTACCACTGAGCCACAATGGGAACTTCTGCTTTCCCCAGTTTGATCAATGAAAAAACTGAGAGTTAAAGAGAATCATGTTCTCAGAGTAAAAACCTAGAATGTAAACCCAGGTGATTCTTTGCAAAGTACAGTCTTTATTCCTCTCTAATATTCTTCATGTGATACATGGGGAATCATGGACAAATTAGTCATATGTGCTTATCAGCTGTCTGTCCCTCCTCGGGACAGAAGTCACAGCATTGGGTATGAGGCCATGGCCAATGAAACCTTGCCCAAAGCCTTTGTATGGCCTGCAAATCCAGTCTACTTCCCAATGCTAAGCTCCTAGAGAGGGTTTCTGTTGACACGATCTCTGTATGTTTTGTTATGCTTGTTTTTGTTGGCCCAGAGAGCCAGTAGCCAGGGACAGCAGGACCACTGAGCCAAGGGGCGGTCTGTTCACACCCAAGGGACAGAGGCATTTCACTAACTTGCTACTGCTTAAAAAGGACGGCTGCTGCACAGTCCTGCTCACTCCTGGTTTTGTTATCCCTGAGATAATAAATAAAGGCTCATTCTGCTATGTCCAAAAGGCCCTTTTCAGGAGACCTGCTCTTGCTGGAAGTCTCCCGAGCCTCTTCACCCGATTATAGTCAGATGCTGGGCATCTCACATGCAATTAGAACAAATAACAAAAATGAAAGGAGAGGGGGAAGGAGGAGGAACAAACCAACAAAAATGGTCTTCATTTAATGAGAAAAATGGTACCTGAAAACCTCAACTGACACTGGCAGAGACTGATGTATGTTAGCTCATTTGGGGCTAAAAAGAGCCACAAGTGAGAACTTGAAGGGCTGACAACTCCAGGTCCATTTTGTCTAGAATATTCTGATGCTAAGATGGCCAGGATAAAAAGGCAGATGTTTTAAATCTAGACCTGAACTGTTATGGCTCTAAGACTGGGCTATGATCTCCATGTGGTTCAGTGATGGCATTAGCAAGATATGACGTATAGATCTTGGAAGGTGGTGAGAATACTTGTTCTGTTGTGTCATTTTTCCTCTTACCAAGTCCTGCCAAGGATGAAGTGTCATTTGAGCTCAAAATTCCACTCGAGATATGCCCAGAAAGCCCCATCAGAGTGCAAATGGATGGGAAGGCAAGGGATGGATTCTTGTAAAACCTGCACTCAATATGCTCAAATGTCAGTAAGATAGTTTAAAATTAAATGGAAGGATTCATGGCTCAAGATTACAGTATGTCATTACAGACTGATTTCAAACAGAATTCTTATTATTGCATTAAAAACAACTTGACATCAACCAGCACAACCAAGCCCCAGAATCATGTTGGCATCCTTGATACCACTTTACCTAGTTATGCTTTCATCACATTTGCCTGGTATCACCGCTTCACCTAGTTCAGCTTCACTAAATATCACTGGATCCTAGAATAGCATTCAGATGTTTGATGCTGAAAGGACATTTACATTTAATGTGTTTTTTGATCCTATTAGCCAAAGTAATACATTGTACAGTAAAATATATTGTCTTATTACAGGACTCTCCTCATGAAGAAACAATGAGCCCACAGAAACATAAGTCAAATTCTACTGTCTGTCAGTAAAGGAGGGCTCTTCTATAAACTCAAACCCAATTTGGAAAGAATAAGCTGTTCGATGCTAGAGAGTTAACTTATCTCGTGCCCAAACTAGTTGCATTTACATAATAAAGGTCATTATTAACAGCAAAGACTCAAGAGAACATAACAGATGATTATCTTAAAAGAGACATTTTTGAACACAGCTTTACAAACACAATTTGGTCAGGTGGCTGTCCCCTCATATCACTCTTCATCTTAATTTCTACTGGCCTGGCATAAGTGCAAACTTCAAGTCTCAAAAGGAGCTGGTATAACTGGGTCTTTTCTCCAAAATGTGAGAATCCTTTTATTAAAACAAACCATGAACATTCAAGAATGATCAGTAAAACTGTCTCTTAAGACCATTATTTTTGGCTGAGTATTGTTGTGACTGTTTCCATGGCTAAACCATGAACATGTTTTCTGCACAAGCCTAGTCAGCTAGTGGCCTTAATTAACTTTCAAATAAAGAATGCTGCAGTTAACCACTTATTAAATATCCACCACACCAAGTCCGAGTTTTACCCTTCCACACCTCACTTAGTCAAGACACCTCGAAACATTCACAGTGCTGAGTAACTGGTGCTTTAAAAACATGAACACACAGGCTGTGATGGAAGTTTAGGAAAACCCAGGTAACTTTCATATCCAGACTGAGTGATATAATTTATAAATTGAGGCAATAGGATAAGTCACTCAGAAAGAATAGAATAAACTGTTCTTACCTATTCAAAGGAATTTAACAAATACTTAAGTGCTTGCTTTTTGTTCCAGATACTGAGTATTTTTCCAGATTCCTCGTGTCTAGGAAGTACAGGACAGGGTATATCGAGTTCAGGATATGGTGATGAAGGAAGAGGAAAGTACTTTAAAACAGTATGTCCCCTAGAGAAGGAAGAGAGCCCCTGATTCGCCAAGCTAATCTACTCTTAATATGACATGCAAGTAGACTAACCGAGCTCATTTCACCAAGCATTTTATTCATGAAGGAGATGATGCAGTTTGAGATTCAATTGAGTCAGAATTAGTTTTTGTGATTAGCTAGGTTGAGTGGTTAAGGTATAGTAATAATGATATCATTAGTTTTTCTCTCCTCTCTCATACCACACACACACACACAAACACACACACACACACACACACCCTTGCCCATATCTCTTTGGATTTGGCTTGTGAATCTTCACAACCTAGAGTTGTCTGTGTTTCAACTTGTGTACACTCCCAGAAAAAGTGAATTCACCTCCTGCTGAAATTCCACTGTGTATAAAATGGTCTTGGAATTTGAAGGGAGGAAAAACAAAAAAAAACCCTTCTACTACAAAGAGAACATGTGAAAAGGCCAAAAGAGAGCATAACTAAAAAAAATATATAAAAATGCAAATGTTCCTAAACTTCAGCTTTGGCTGGACTGAAGCATAAGTGAGAACTTCAACAAAGCAATAGAAAAAGATGACAGCTCAGAGTTTCAGAAATTTAAGACAGCAGCAGGATTAGACACTTTGGGTTGTCTTCGCACACATTTCTTATGGGAGTTAATTCCATTTGACATGCAAGACCAAAGCAAGATTACAGAGGCATAGCCCCATGGCGAGGTGTATGCTGTAGCTAAAAGCTGGGATTTGAATAATTGTGCAGGCTTACTCCAAGAATCAGGCGAGAACAGAATGAATGGATTATTACAAGGAACTTTGTACATTTTTTAACTGCTGGACTTAATAAAATACCCTCTATGTGAGAGTAATGTTATGGTCGTCTGCACTCACTCTAGCTGAAGTTTGTGGTAGGATCCATCAAAAATGAGGAAAAACAGAAGCTGTTTTTTAAAAGAAATAAAGAGAAGAAAAGAAGGTTGTAATGAATGACTGGTCTGGGTCGTGCCCATATGATTTAGAGAGGAATAGAACATTTGGAAAACTTGAGATCAACCATTCAAGCACCCTTTACCCCCCACCCCCACCCCCGACCCCCAAAGGTAGAGGGAATTCATTTCCTGTGCAAAGAAGTTTAAGGAAAGTGGAGAGAAGAGTTCAGGGAAAGTGGGCCACAAAAAGGTGGATTTTTATTTCACTATTTCAGCTCGTTAGGGAGGCCATTTGTTACTGAGAAAAATTACTAACCCACACATCATTTTATATATATGTATAAATGTGACCTCTTTCCTTGGAATCTGCAGAAGCACTTGTCTGTAAAAGGCAGGACAAGTAACAGTTCTAAAGGCTTCTCACTGCTTAATTAACTGTCCAGTGAGAATTATTAAAATTCTTTATATAATTCTTATTTAGCACTCATTAAAGTGAAAGATACAAATGCTGGACAATACAAGGAATACAGGGAAGCTTTAAGAAAGAAAGAAAAGTTTGTCTTGGAATCGCTGAGAATTAGGAAAAGCTGCCCATTAACAGTAACTAGGTAGACCTTTCATTTTAAAAGTCACTGATTCAGATCTGAAATGATTTGGTTTGATTTTCTACCTTAAAATGTTCTTCATCTCCTCTCTTGGTGAGAGCCCATTTCTGACCTTCTTGCAGCTCTAACCAGCCTACTGGGAGAACAGTCAATCCCAGAAGAGGAGGAAACTGCTCTGGGGCCAAGGCACTGGGGCAGTGCGCCCTCTGCTGGGAGACCGGCCCGCAGTCCGGCTTGGGAAAATCCCCCGAAGATCCCGCCCCTAGGAAAGCAAGAGAGGCAGTTTCCAATTGTGAAAACCTCTATCACGATTGGCATCTCTCTTCTTTCGTGGCTGAGAGCAGAGATTAGAGGAGGGATGGGAGGGGATGCAAGTGCTTTATTAAACCAGAACTCAAATGTAGCTCTCCTCACAAAACATGTCTGTCAACTTCATCCTGCCATGCAAAATGGCAACAGGAATGATGAACACATTACAAATTTGTAGACCCTAAAATTAAACTCCACCTCATTTATTTCATAGTTCAGCAGGCTGGCGATGGCTGATATTAGAGGCACACATCTTTCCTGATAAGCTCTGTGGTTTCCTTTTGGAGAAGGGATTTTGGTACTCCATGTGGACGCACTCAGTCTTCTTGAAACCCCATTTCAGCTTGGTGGAAATAGAAAGAGGAGGTGTCTTACAGTGCTATGCAGAAGGAAGTTTAGAATCCCAGATCTGGGAGGGAAGCCAATGGATGTGTTACCAAAGGAAGATGAAGAGCTTGCCTTCCCCCCCCCCCGCCCTTGACCCTGTGCCTCATCTGCCCCTTGCTACTAGAAGTGTGGCTTACAGACCAGCAGCTCCAGCATCACCTGGGAGCTTGTTAAAGGTGGGAACCCAGGTCCCACCTAGACTTACTGAATCAGATTCTGCATTCAGATAAGATCCTCAGTGATTCCTAAGGACCTTAAACTTGGAGATGCACCCCTGTAGACACTGGGAAAGCTAAACTGCAAGCAAAACCAGAGCACTGAGCTTTGCAAGTTTAAGAAAACTTAGGCAACCTCTGCCTCCTTGGATAAGCAAACCAAAACCCAGAGAAGAGCACAGCTCCTAACACATCTAAGAAGGAAACTTTCATAGCCCTTGACTTGGTCTGCTCTGAAAGCTGGAACACAGCTATCTCAGGCTCTTTGAAGTTAGCCTCACCACATACTACAAAACCAACAGCAAAAACCAACACTGCACTGAAGTAGGGGATCATCCCTATGTGGGATGGACTATGTCTTCTAATCAGCTCTGTACTACTTGTGTAAATTCGGCAGGAATTGACATAGAAATGAGATTCTGATATTCCTTCTATTCACATAATGATTGATGAAGCACATGGGAAAAATAAATTGAATTATGTTATAATCTCCCAGGGAAACATAATTAAGTTGTAAAGCATTCCCATGAAATCCTAAAAGCCTTATATCATCTAGACAGTGACTTCTACTACATGATCAATAATTATATTAATTAAAGATAATTATTTTGGTAGGATGGTTTGACTTTGGGACTCTACTTATTCTTAATCTGATGTATTGATTCAATAGTGAAGACTTCTTTGGAGCTAAAACCAGATATAAAGAATTCTTTGCCCCCTACTGAAAGCTTTGTGATACTTATGCTAACTTGCACTAATTTGTAATTTCTGACTACCAATTTAATGCATTTTCATACACTGCGATGGGTAAATTTGTTCAAGATCAACAGAACATTCTATTCCTATGCTTAATGCTATATGTCCTAGAAACAAGTTATCTTCAGCAAGGAATAGATAATATATAAAATCCAATATTCCTTGAACTTTCAAAATTCCAGGACATCTAATGCATTCTTTGTCTGTGTATATGCAGGAAACCCTAGCACATTCATGGCAGCTCCGGGGTTTCCTGAGGTAAAGAATCCCACCTGACATGAACAATGCCCAGAAAGTTGATGTGAGGGTGGACTCTTAAACCTTCAGCATCTTTCTTTGAAAACCTCTGATGGTGAAGCTCAGCCCTAGGACACACATCTGGTAATGCACGTTTTAAGCACCGGCAAAATCCGAGACTTCTTGTTAATTCTCTCTATATACTTTCCAGAGACACTGTCAATGGGTGTGTACCTTCTCACCTTCATAAAGGCCTCAGTAAGCATCAACAGAAAGTAAGGAGTGAGACAGAGATGTAAATTGAAAGTAATCATGCAAGGAATCGTATAACAAATACACCAGACTTGGAGTTTTTGTTTGTTTGTCTAAAGATAACAGCTGTTAATATTATTAACTTTCCTGAGTTCTCTACATTATTCAAAAAAACTTGTTATTTTAACATTTAGGGATACTCACTTGAAAGAATCACAAATAAGGTACCAGGAGTGAAACCATTACAGTTGCACATTATTTCATCAGAATTTCCCTAAATTATGTGTAAAATATCTTTTTGACTGTATGCTCACTAAGCAAGAGGTTATAGATTTTTCTCTCAATGAAATAGCAAGTATAGTGTTTAAAAGTCAAGACTTAGGAGCCAGTGTACCTAGTCTGACTCTTGGATCTGCCACTTATCACCTATGGCTTGAACAAGGAAAATAGCTTCTCTACATACCTCAGTTTCTACCTCGAGCCCTTTTTAAGGGATAATAGTAAGATATGCCTAATGGGGTTGATGTAAGGATTTAGTGAATTAAAAAAGCATGAAGCAACTGGAACATGCATGAGTAGTATTAACCACTCAATTTATAGTGGCTGTTAGTACTGCCCTTATAATTTATGTAGGTTGGTTTACCTGCGGTCATATTACAATTTATTAAACAATCATCTTCTTCAAACTCAACTTTTAGAGGATCTGAAAGCCAAGTTTTAGTCTCTAGCTTAATATTTATTTTCTTAATAGAATAATTAAAAAATTATTTATAGGGAGTTGCGAACACAAGCTTACTCATGCTATAACTTGATAACACACACACATATGCATACATAACAGTAACACCTCATCTCCCAATGCCAGAAGCTTCCCCACAGGGGATTTGCCATAAAGGAAGCTAAATGCGACCCACTATTTTGTGAGAGAGCTTACCATTCAGAGCAGAATAACCTGAGAACAAAGTAATGCAGAAAGCAGCCCTGAGGTTCCTTTGTCTTTCCTCCAGTAAAATCAATTCTGTTATTATCCACAGTTGGGTATAGAATAGCATATGAACAGCATGGCTTCAGCCAGCAATACCTCTCAGAGAGTGGCTTGCGTGGGTAATATTCCACACCCTGATTTACTCAGCATTGCCACAGAGCAAAGGGGAGATCCATCTTGGATAGGAAAATATAAGGGACTCTTAAAACGCTAGAAAAGACAAGGGAAGAAAAATCAGGGCACATTCTTATAGAACCAGGTGGGCTAAGCTGCCTTCAGACTCAGATATAGAGTCCAAGGTGATAAGCAATACTTCCAGGCCTCATATCTTTTTCTGCTCCCTTATGGGTTGGGGGGTGTTTAGCCGTATTTCCTCTGTGTGAAAGGGAAATGGACCACGTCCACGATGCTGCGCATCAGCGAAAAAGAAAAAAGCTTCCTGAAGAAAGTAGGCAGACTTGTGAATGTGGCTTTGCGAAACCCATGAAACAGACCAATAATGATCAAAAGCAAGAAAATGACTTGGTCTTTCTTAAAACTACAACAATTAGGCAATTGAGCTAATGAATAGGATCTGAGGAGATGTAAATAAGGTTTTTGTTTTTAATTTTTATTAACAAAGGGAGTGAGGAGACAAATTTCAGGCTGAATGAAAGAAGGTAAATAATTTCTCCCCAAAGGCAGAGCCAAGACATCTCAAATGAGCTTCCTCCTAAAAGAGAGAGAAGTGAAATATATGAAGCAAGATGACATAATATGCAGTTGCCTAAATGGAAGCAGTGATGGTATCCGATTCTATAGACCAAGCTGTGAGTAATTGAATGCAAGATAAAGCAAAAATATAGAAAAGGCCACTCAGTAACAGAAGTATAAAAATGCAGTGTGTGTAACAGTACTGAGAAGGGTACAGCTCTGTAGAACTGATTAATAAGGAGAGCGGTGAACAGAATAGAGTGGATTTGCAGAGATTAGGATGTATCAAGCTTTGTCCAGAAGATTGTATAAAGTTCTTATTGGCCTTGAATCTGAAATAAGGCAAAAAACCTACCTCCCATCATGAAAGACCCTCCTGTGATCCTTCAGTATATCATAGTCAAGCAACTTATGTTTTCCCATAAGCCATTTACAAAATAAAATTTATAATATTATTTGTGTTCTTCTATGCAAATCATTCCCTATGGCATCTCTCCTTTTGAATGGGAACAGGGTGGAAGGAACACATGATACTATATTTTTGATGTTATAACATGACAGAGACAGACCTTTAAAAAAAAAAAAGCAGTTTTATTCACTACAGCTGAGGTCTGGGAAAATATAGCACTTGATAAAGCCTAAAGGTCAGGTTCCAAGTTGAATAAGAACAAGGGTCCAAAATGGAAGATTGCCAGGTAGGGGAGAAGGACTCAGGCATTTGCATTTCCAAACTCAAGGACTCCACACCTTTGTGAAGGGCATTGCCACTTCCTCCAGGTCACTTCCTCCAGGTTCCGGGCAACAAGAGATTTTTTTTTTTTTTCAGGAATAAAGAAAAGAGAAAGATCCGGCTTACAAGTGCTCAGGAATCTCAAACCAAATGTTTAAGAAACACAGAGGTACAGGCAACAACTGACAATTGCCAGGGATTGGGCAAGCAGAAGGCACCTCCATCTGTGGGATTCTCCAGATGATCACAAGATAAGACGAGGGGCCATCATTAAAGGGACAATTAAGAGTGTAGCCCTGGGAGGCTGTGACAGCTATTCCTCCGTCTTGCCGTGGGCTGGGGGTCCCCTCCTTTGTTTTAATCTGAGGTTTCTGAAGCCACTTCTGTGGTCAGGGCTCTAATTTGTTCTGTGGGGACTCTGGAGATGTTGATGTCAGGTAAGGCATCTATGTCATTAGCGATGGGCAGGAGGGGAAAAAAAATAGCTCTTTGACCTTTACCAAGGTAGACATCTATGCCTCAGATTCAGAAACAGAAGGTACAGGAGCAGAAAGAAGCCAAAGGATTCTGGCATCTGTGTTCACAGATCATCCCCACTGGGTGCTCCCGGGAGTAACGATGAGTAATAAGGCGGGCAAGACAGAAAAATAAATCAATAGGAAGAGGAGTGCACATTTGTAGGCATGCAAACACAACTCAAAAGCAGGAAACCTTGGCCAAGAACAGTTCTCAAAGCTTTCACTTGTCGCAAGAAGAGAGGAGGGAAGATTTCCCAGCAATAGTCAATCCATAACTGGCCAAGAAGTGGAAGGAGGCTGTAGTGGCTGATGGGGAAAGGGCTACGAATCTCCAGGAGCCTCAGGCCCAGCTGTTTCCTTTTTTCATTTTGACTTCCTTGATAAGTTTTTCCCAGTGGCTTTAGGGAAATTTTTAAAAAGAAGAAGAAAAAAGCACGTATATACTCATACACACACACACACACACACACACACACACACACGTGCATGTTTATTATATTCTTTTCTATAAATGGAAATAAAGACAAAAGAAGAAAAGTCTAATTTGCAGTTCAGTTTTCCAGGCTCGGTTCTGGCTCACCAATGAATCTTCTTATATACAAAGCTGACTGGAGGGAGGGGTAGGATTGAATAACAAATTTATGTGATACAATCACATCATTTACAATCACATAATGGACCATATCCCAATTTTCAAAAGGCATAAAGTATCCTCATTAATACGATAAGTGCAGCAGTCAAATCAGCACTGTGATTTTATCAGGGTTTTTGACTGTACATGAATTAGAATGTAAAATGCATACAGAATTTTTAATGGGAAGGCTTTAACATTCACTGAATGTATTTCTTACTGTCATTTGCATCACATTAAAGTGAAATTCTACATAAAAGGATAAAGAGAATATGTCCTAAATTACAGTTTTTCCATAGTTGTCATGTCCACACATAGAAAAATCTGATTCATAAGCTTGAACATGATCCTAAATCTGAAAAGGCTGCACTGGTATCCTATTTGTTTGTGGGTTTTATGTGGCTGTCAGGACCCGGTAGAGCTCAGGAAGGTCAGATTGTCAGGACAAAGCTAATAAAGATCATGGAGGGAGGGGGCGGGGCAGAAGAGAGGATGACTGCGTTCCCTAGTAAGTTATTAAACACTGTGACTTCGTTTTTTAAAATTCCATACTAGACTACTGAAAAGTCCCTTATGTTCCTTAGAAGTGTTTTGTTGATCAATTAGAAAGCTTCTAGCTTCAGTTCAGTTCACTTCACTAGAGTTTACAGACCTAGATGGAATGTTGCAGGAACCCAGTTCTGTAAATTCCAACCCCAGTGAGTCGGCACACATTGCCAAGGACATGGGATAGGTGTATTTCATATCGAACCTGTGCACTTGTATGTTGAAATATGATTCATGTGTCAGAAGTGAGTGTCAAGTAATGGAAACTGGGAAAGCACGCTTGATGACTCCTACACACTGAGGTCAAAAAAGCAACTTGTCTTTGTTCATTAACCTCACAACACATGTGGAGAAGTCAGTGATTGGTCCGCAGCAGTTGGAACAGAATCCTGAGAATCTGAGAAAGAATGTTTTGGGTTCTAGAAGAGGCTAATATGTCACCTGCCCACCTACAGAAGACTGGGATGGTATACAAGTGGTGTGTACACACTACCTGTCCTGTGAGCACACCTGGTCCAGTGTAGTCCAATTGAAATTCATACTCCGAATGACACAGCTCTGTTATCATTCTCTAAATAAAGAGAATATGCTACCATTCATCCAATCGAAAGACATGCGAGAAATCTGGGGTGAAAAAAACTTGAATTCGCAATAAATCCTGTAAGTCTCTCCTGCTACTAGAGAAAAAAAAACTATGTAGGCATTATGTCACAGGCCCACTAGAATGGCTTTCAATATGGCCAGTCTATCCATTTTAATCATTTTATCTTCAATAATCTGTTTAATTATTTTATCTTAGATAAAGATCAAAGACTGCATGGGCTAGTGTTTGGCATTAATGACCGCATATTGCTGTCAATTCTGGTTTATCACCCTTGAATATTCATAGATTATATACCTGTTATGTTATTGTTAGGAAAATGAGCAAATATTCTTCCATATCTAGAAGTAGTTTTCAAACATTGACGATGGCCACAGGTTTTACCCTAGACCCCTTTCTTTTCTTCTTCTTTTTCTCTCCTTCCTCCCTCCCTTCCTTCCTTCTTTCCATCTTTCCTTCATACTCTTTACATTAACATAAGAATTGGAATTTGAGCCAAAACAAGGGAAATATTCAGATGTCTGATCCATTTTCAGCCATGACCAAATTTTTCTCTTTAATATCTAAAATACTTGAAGTATAAATAAATATATCCACCTTTATTTTCCAGGTAATAGATGTTTTGCTTTGTTTTATTTATTTTTCATTCTCTCAATCTACCAATCTATTTGTCTTGCCCCGTTTCCCCTGGTTTACTCTAATGCCTCAGTTGCCCTTTGAGAAATGACTCTTCAGCAGACTTACATTTTATCCCAAGTGTTGTATTGTGATTCCCTTTCTTCATTTACACATCTGGTCTACTCTTCTCCATCATTTGATTTTTTGACAAGCTATGCACTGTGATATCAAGAGGGCCCATCTGTGATATGTCCATTTAGGACCAGGGAGCTAATACACCCAGGAATGTCCTCTGCAGATTTATGAGGAAAGGTAGAAGGTAGCTCACCCCCTACCTGAAGAGGGGACTCAGAACTTTTTTCACTCAGTGGATTTAAGTGGTCCTTTGAGATGACCCAAGAAGCAGGAGGCAGGGCATCGGGCTCTACTCATTATATTAATACAATACTTTCCTTTCAAACAGCTCACATAATGTTTGCAGATGCTTTAATCAGAAAGAACTGACAGAACCTTCACAGATTTCACATTCCCTCCAAGCCCCACACTCTATTCTATAGATGTGGAAATTTCCTAAAATCATCAAAGTGCTGAAGAACAGAACTTAAGAAAAACCTGAAGTTCCCACTTCTGTCTTTTCTAGACTCTGCTGAAACCCTGAAGCAATAAACTGCTATAGTCTGTTTATTCTGTCCATCAGTCTCCATTTCCAAATATGAAAAAGGGCAGGGAAGTTTGTCCTCTTTTGAATTCTCAGCTTGCCAGGTTATGAAACTGTCCTTCTTCTTATAGTAGGTAGATTTATGTTTTACTCAATTCCACATCCAACAATCTATTTCATAGTTAAGGTATACCATGAGGTATAATACCTTAAATGCATTTCTGTGAATGTGTGGCATTTTCTTTCTCACCCTCCCACAAGACGATATACAGAAAAGGACTGTTGTCATTACTTATTTTTATTCCTCCTGCCTACATCCAAAGAATTTCCCAACTAGTCAAGTTGAAGCCTGGACATCCCTGCAAAATTGCTACATATTACCTTCATCCCAGTCAATTCCTCTTTCATTCCAGTCGCCAGTGCATTGACACTGACACATTGATGTTCTCCTTGTGAGAATTAGCCTATCACATTCATTTACATCCACTTAATTGCTGCCGCTATTGTTTAGTCCGTTAACCTCCAGCTAGGGTGCAATTCATGTGAACACTGGGGAAGCACAACCATTCGATTAGTTCTGCAAAGCAGATTAAAATCTTCTAGCTAATTGGAGACTGTCCATACTGCTGCCTTCCTTCTAGTTCTAGGTTGAACCAATGTCACGTCTTCAAAGGAGGACTCTTAGTTGGAATATGGAAGGCTTGACCAGACCCAGCAAGCATTTTTAGAGCATGTCTGTGTACAGGGCACTGTACTGGGCACTATGCCAACAATTATCACCAACCAGTCTGGTCTCTGCCTGCAACATGCAACTAGTCTTTTGATTGGCAGCTTGCCTTCTTCCTTTTTGCAAGGAGCATGTGCACACCGGAATAACTCCAACCGGGTATGTGGCTAAAAGATTACTAGCCCCAACTGGGAGGAATTTCATTTCGAAACACAAGCACTGAGGAAAATCCTGATGAAGCAGTTTATCTGCTTTGGGGGAAAATGGCAATTAAGAAGACTCATTGGATCCAAAGCATAATGCCATGTTTAACAAAGCAAATTTATTCAGAACTTATCATTGATGAGATGGCAAGCATGCTTTGGTAACTAAGCTGTTGCATGGTTTAGGCAGCAAAATCCCAACACTTTCCCTGGTAACATGTTATCACCGTGTATACATCAAGTTGAGGTGTTCTAAGATGTTTAATTATTTTTTATCTAAAGAAGTTAGAAAGATTGCATAACCACTCAAGGAATTCTAAGAAATCACAGTAGGTCAAATCTCTTCATTTAATTTAAAATATCTGTCCCAATTTGGTTTCAGTCTACCTCTTCAGCATATTTTTCTGAAGGGACTCTAAAATCCTGGCACTAAAACTAGTAACCCTTCTTCAAATGTATTAGATTTTTTATGGCCTGATGTCTTTACATTGTTCCAGCTACTCTGGGGTTTGCTATAAATATTATGAACACATGTAGGAAGAAGTGCTATAGGGACCTAGGAATGACCTAGAAACACACCGGTTGCTTTACATCAATTACATCACTGAGTCATCTCAACAGACATGTGAACAGGTTGTTTTATACCTGTTTGCTGGCAGACTGAGGCTCTGAAAAGTTGAGTAACCTATGTGAGATGCCAAAGTCAGTAAGTAACAAAGCATTGGATTGAAATCCAGTTTTGTATGATTCTAAATTTACTTTTTCCCTATGAAAATAGGTAGGTCTTCCCAAGAATAGAGAAGTCTTGAGATGTTGAAGTTTAAGAAGGTGTAAGTGTGAACCAGGTGGAAAAGAAGGAAGTCAACATGTGTGGAGAAGAACCCTCCCTGCCTCACCAGATGTAAGTGGTGGATAACAAGAGCACTGGGCTCTTGGAAGGAAGATAAAGGAAAATAGTGACAGAAGTCGTCAGATCACATGACATCTCTGAGGGGCAAATCAAAAACTGGCACCCATGCACCATCGGGACAATTTCAAGTAGCTTGTAGAGAGGATAAAGGAGATACTAAGACTGACTAGGGATCCAGGGATTCTGAAGCTGACTGTCTCCTTTGAAGATGCCAAAGGAAAGCATTTCATTACATTTCCTCTAAGGGCTGTAGAAGTGTCAAGTACAAAGCAGATCATAAAGTAGTCACCTTAGGACAAAAGGACTTGGCTGATTCATCAGTGTTTTGTCCCTCTGCCTTCTGTTTTATCTTACCATTGTACATGAAGTAGATAAGCAAAAGAGAGAAGGAAATACCTGTTTGGGACAATGTCACAAAACAAGGATTACTCCTAACATTTGAAAGATCTGGAGGAAGAATTCAAGGTTCATATACTATATATCAAAATATTTTAACATTGCAAATCGGTCTAGTAAAGTGTTGACAAAAATAGACTCTATCCTCCTATCTTGCCTGATATACTGTAGTAACAACTGAGAAGTCCAAGTGTCAATTTAGAATCTTTGGGCTTCTTGGAGGTCTGTGCTGGAACTGACAGAAAAGGGAAACCTGACTCCAGCCCCTGACTGATGTCTTGCTCTTTTCATCCCTTGGCTGTGAGAGTGTTCATGTGCATGTGGATGCCTTCCTACATTTCCATGCTTGGTGCACAGCCAGCATGGGTGTAGAGGCCAAAGGTCTACTTCTAAGAGAATGGACTAAAGAGAAAGGCCTGCACAGACCCTACAAGTGGGCTTGGGGCCTTTGGGTAGGAATATAGGAGGTCTGGGGTATTCAGAGCTTGGCCTCGAAGCAGGCAAGTGTTCATTATCTGGTTAGGGATGTCCCTTGGTACTTTGGATACTTGACCCATTAAGGAGGACTATAAACAGCCAGAGAAGGAACAAAACAGGCTCAGCAAAGCACAGGGCTCAAGACAGGGGCAGCTTTTGCCTGGTTCTGAAAACAGTATTGCACAAAGAAGTAAAAATAATATCTTCCTACAACCCATATATCCCATTTCGGCCCCAAAGCTTCTCTTTTGTGCTTCACTAGACTCACAGCCTGGCAGTAATAGGAGGCCCCAAACACATCAGAGCATGTGGTGACCCTGCATTTGATCTAGTCAGGTTTTCAATAAGAGTCCTTGAAAAGTAGTTATAGTTTTTTTTTTTTTTTAACACTTGTCTTTTAAAATTTCATGCAGCTGAAGATCTTTAAAACTCCCATGCAGACCACATGGTCCATATCTACTGGCTCATGCATAAAGATTCAAGTTGCTATAAGCAAAGGGAAAACTTTGAGATGCTTCTTAATTTCTCCATTGACAACATACCTACACACACACACACACACACGCAGTTTAACTAGCTATTCAATATTGTCCTAATTAAAGGTTGAATGCACTAGAAAATTGAACCGAAGAAGCTGGTCCTCTGCCTTAGCTTACTCATCTGGCTATAATATAGCTTGCTCAATCAGAAAACTCTCAATCAGTTCAAAATGGAGAGCTTTCCTCGGTAAACTCACTCTACAAATTGCATTAGATTCCACATCACATCTACCTCCTTCAGCCCTAGTGGATAGAACAAGTTTCTCTGAGAGGATCATTTCTGTTGACCGAACTTTAAGTTCTTTTCCCAGATCCCTAACATGATTTGACTGAATTTCTTGAAGCTTTTGTGTGTAAAGGTTGCAGAATGTCAATTCTCTAGTGATGGGATTTGGAAAAGGCAATGAAACCCAGAGCCTTTGTTCAGAGTGTGTGAGGAACCACCTTTATTACTAAGTATTCCATACAATGATATTATGGCTGTTTGCCATGTTCCTTTCATCCAAGGGTTTGACACAATTTCTCACTGTTTTGAGATCTGTTCCTAAAAGTCTATCAATGATGAGAGCCTATAATGTTCCAGACATTGTGCTTGGTATTTTTCATACTAAGTTCTCTTCTAACCTTATACCAATCTTAAGAAATGGTTATTTTTATTATTATCTTTTCTCCTGTTATTGTTATCATTGCTATTATTATTACAAAGATGAGAAAACCAAGACCTAGAGAAGCTAAGTAACTTGTAAAAAGTTACACAGCTAATAAGTACAGAACCCTCAGTCAAAACTAGACATTATGACAGACTCTAGAGGCCTTCTGCTTCACGACACAAATGTCCAACTGCATTTGTAAATTTATAGGAGACACAAAGAGGAGACAAATATTCTTCTGCCTCTTAAATCCTTAACCTAGAGGGAGTTTAGAGAAGGAGACATTACCAAGGTGGAGTAACAAGGACCATTTATTATTTACTGTCCCAGCTGAAACAACTGAAAATGAGGAAGAATATATATATATATATATATATATATGCAGTTTTTAAGACATTAGACATTAAGTAACTAAAGTGATTGATTTCTGAGGGACAGAAAGCATATGAGGTAAACCATAAGATTGCCCTATCTTACTTACTTGAGAGAGTTCTTGTGCTACAGTGCAGAGAAGAAACCATTCTACTCTTAGGTATTTACTAAAAAAAAAAAGCATATGTCCATACAAAGACTTGCACATGATATTTGGAGCAACAGCTCTATTTGTAACAGCTAAAAACTAGAAACAACACAAATGAATAAAGACAATGTGGTATAGGTATACAATAGAATAGTATTCTATAGTAAAAAGGAGTGACTATTGATACCTGTAACAAGTAGATAAATCTCAAAATAATTGTACTGAGTAAAAGAAATTAGACAAAAAGAGAGTAAACTCTATAATTTAAATTTATACGAAATTCTAGGAAATGCAAACGAAACTAAAAGGGAAGAAAGCAGATCAGCAGTTGCATGAACACAGGAGAGGATTACAAAGGGACAGGAATAACTTTGGTGAGTGAAGGGTATGTTCATTATCTTGACCTTGGTGATAGTTTCATAGATGCATCTATTGGTCAAAATATCAAATTTTACACTTTAAGTATATACAGTTTATTATACTTGAAGAATGCCTCAATAAAGCTGTTTAAAAATGAATAGAATTGTTTAACAAGTTGAAAGATTTCTATCTTGTTTGTGTATTCCTTTTGGTTCTTGTCATTGATTACAAGCTTCAGAAGAGCAGAGATAGAATTTATCTTGCTCATTTTGGATCTCTGGGATTAGGTATTCCAATGACTACTTCTGAGTTAACAAATTACCCCAAAATTTACTGGCATAAAATGGCCATATATCACGCTTATGGAATTCTTTGCATCAGGAATTAGGGCAGAGTTAGGATGGCTCCTCTCTGATCCATGGTGTTTGGGGTCCCATCAGAACTGCTGGGAGTTGAAAGCACTGGGGCTCCTTTTCATCACCATGTAGTCCCTTAATGTGGTTTCTCCAGAGCAGCCAGACTCCTTCTATGTCACTTCTGGGTGCTCAAGATCTGGCTCCCAAAAAGAGAGATCTAGGGAGAAACTGAGTCGCCTTTTAGTGACCTCGCTCCAGAGGTCACAAAGGGTCACTGTCTTCACATTATTTTCAGTTGAAGCAGTTCTAAACATCTGCCCAGGTTTAAGGTGAGAGAGCATAGACCCCACCTCTTAATGGGGGAATTTCTCTCAACATATTTGTCAACATTTTTTTAAAAAGCAGGTAGGAAGGAATATATATTGGTTCAGATACCTTTGAAAAATTCAGTATGCTACACAATGTTTGTGTCATATAAATGAATATATGAACAGGAGCTAGTCATTTCAACTTGGTTTGCAGTCTTACATGCTACATAAAATTAAATTCAGGCATCCATTACATAGACAATTGGAATTCATCCTTTTATATAATGTGAATTCAAAGATAAATATTATAACCTACATCTTGGATGAAAAAGCTTATATTTTAATAAGATAAATATATGAGAAAAGAGAAAGAGAAAAACATGGGTAATGGCAATTTGTCATAGAAGGTTTAAGTCTTAGGGGAAGGTATTTAATACTCCCAGGTTTTGAGAAGGCAGGGACTGTTACCAGCTGAAGAAGTCAGCAAACGCTGCATGAAATGTGTGCTACTAGAACTAGGACTTGGAAAGATTAGTAAGCTCTCCATAGAAGATGCTGGGAAATAGGCAGTGAAATTAAGGAAATCAGCAGAAAAGTTTGGTTCAAGAAAACTGTCCAAGCCTAGAACATTATCTGAAACTCCAAGAAACCTTTAGAGCAACAGATTCTACACCCCATTGCTGAGACGTCGTATTTATTAAATGCTCTCCTTATCCCAGAAAATTTTGATGATTAATCAGAGTTTTGAACCATAGAATTTATGTAGATGGGAGTAAGGATATCTATTATCTATATAAAAAAGGTTGGGACCAAGTTATAGAAGACTTGAAATAGGAGTCAATTGGTCTACAATAGGATCCAATGGTTGTTTCACTTATATTTATTAATTTATCATAGCACCATACTTTCAGCTAAACCCAACCTTGTACTGTGTTGAGAAAGCAGATTATAAATCAGTAAATGGTAAACAGCAGTAGCATTAATTACTTAAGGAGACTTAGACGAACCTGCAGTGTGACTTTTTTTTTCTTTTTATGGCTGAGCCTATGGAAGTTCCCAGGTTAGTGGAATCAGAGCTGCAGACGCTGGCCTACACCACAGCTGCAACAATGGTGGATCCTTAACCCACTGAATGAGGCCAGGGATTGAACCCACATCCTCACAGACACTATGTGGGGTTCTTAACCCACTGAGCCACAATAGGAACTCCAAGTGCGACGTTAAATTATCGTGTTTTAACCATGAAATTTTAAAGCCAAGAGAAAGCTTAGCAATCCTTTAAGTAATTTACCTAAGGTTTCGGACCTATTCATTTCTTCCAAAAAGTATGTATGAAGTTTACTAATAGGCATCTTCATTTTCTATATAGAGGAGACTGTGAACACTGGTTTCATAGGGGCAGTTTTACTGGAAAAATATTGTGTGATATGCAATGAAAGGTGCCTTAGACACATAAGATGCCAGGTCTATCATATTGCTGTCATATTATTTATAAAGCAGAGGCTCTTTGTATCACTTTTATGCATTAGTAGATTTTGGCAGTTCTGTGGTTTCCTTTGGTACATGATTTACTGTGTCAACTAATCCTGAAAAAAGAGCCTGCAGTAAATAAGTAGATAATTGATATTTGTCCAGCAAGACAGTTCGGTATGAAATTTATGTTCATTTGCATAAAATGAAATCTACAGCAGAAAGGCAATCATTGTTTGCCAGTTTTGAATAGCTATGTCTGTTCTTTACCAAAATTTCTAATTTCTAATTAGGATTGTAGGTAATATTTCTCTCTCTCTCTTTGAATGGCATCCGTGGGTCTCTTTTGATAATGAATACGCCAAGGGACCCAGAGTTAAGTCTGGGCCTCAGAACTAGGAACATTTCCATCAAAGATGGATTGTTAATAATAAAGTAAGGAGGGAAAAAAGCTATTTGCTTCTTTTGTGGCTCTGACCCTCCCTTAGTCCTTCCAGGCCTGCCTGAGCATCAGCAGAGTTCAGTGGTAATTAAAGCAACAGTGTTGTGAAAAAAGTGTGAATTACTTTTAGGGGAAGACTTGGATGTTGCTAGTGACTGACAAAGCACAGCAGGGGGCTCTGCTGGATATTAAAGAGTGCTGGTAGTCCCTGTGTTGTAAGGGGGCTTTTCAGCACAATACGAAATTGTGACTTTTCACAAGTTGATATCTTTGGAACCATCTGAGTTATCAGCTTAAAATTTAGATTTTTTTTTTTTTTCCTTTGGCAAGGTTGTGGAGCAAAACTTTGTCACATTTCATGAAATATGCTATGGTGGTAGAATGATGGAGAGCTAAAGTATACACACACACACACACACACACACACACATATATTTTCTTTTCCTCCCTGGGATTTTTGACTCTATTATGGAATTATTTCAACCTTGAAGATTGTTGAAAATAGTGAGGAAAAAGCTATAAAGGATCATATGTTCAACCCTTTCTTGGCAAGTTATTTCAATGTCAACTATCTAGGCTTTCTGTTTCTGACATTTTTAAAGAAAAAAGAAGTACAGACCAGCACTCTGTTGACAATGCCAAGGAATGCCAACTCTGCACTCTGAACACTGGGGTATAAATATCCACAGGGATGGTGAGCTCATTTGAGCAGAGCCAGCCAGGAAAAGTTCTGATCTTTCTCCTTATCACTGCAAATCTTGTTAAGCCACCTCCCACACCGGTGTGTCATAATGTTGATTCTGCTCCTTAGCCAGTGAGAAAAAATGTTTTTAGCCAAATCCAATAAACTACCTTCCGCAGATGTGAGGCAGGAGAAAAAAAATAGCTCAATAGGCTATTAATCACTTTTTATTTTATAAAGTAACAGACACTGTCAGTATTCCTGAGTCAGATTCCTAGAGCACATGTGGGATTCTATGGTACAGCATCACCAACAGACGGGGGTGGCCTGCCTGCCTTGGTACAAGACAGGATAAAATGCAACTGAAGGGCAGTGGGTAATATGTATGTACTGTGAGCCTGGATTAGTGATAGAATTCTGATATAAATACGGAATACAATATTCTGGGCATTATGCATACGTTCTTTATTGTTTATCATGTCCCTCCTTAAGTAAGTGGACTTAGAGGACGAATGAAATTCCTGCCCTTGGTATGTTTCCAGTAACCCTGGACACATCTAACAGCAGTGGAGCACTCTGTGCATCACTGACCCAGCAGAGAAGAAAGCAGAATCCTAGAGTGGATAACAGCATAGACGCTGGAGTCCTGACTTACTCACTCAAGACTGTGCAACGACAACCTCCTCAGGAATAAAAAAGGGTGTAATAACCATTCCCACCTTATTTTGAAGATTAAGTGGGTTAAGACATAAAAAGTATTTAGCAAAATGCCATAGACAGGGCATAGAGGAAACAATTGATAAAAGCTGTTACTATCATCATCATCATCATCATCATCATCATCATCATCAAACTCAGTGCTATTATGAAGTAAGGTGAACCTGGGAATTCCCTTTGCTTTGAGATGTGCTGATTTCTTTTGATTTGCAAAGCAGTGGGGTAATATTTTTTAAAGCAGTGCAAGGTTACAAAAAATGGCATTTCAGGGATAAGGCTGTGACATGGCAAACAATAGACTGTTTAAATAGACAACAATGATATAAACAGAATAAGTGGGGTGCTCCAAATGACATTCTTTCACCCCACTAGTGCAAAGTTTAATTAGTATGTAAATAGCATACTCATTTACAATTGACATAATGCCACCTCTTTCTCATGCCAAGCTGTCAGGGACTATGAAACTGCAAAATTCCTGACACTAAACATTTGTCGTAAACTGATCCTTCCAAAAGTAACTTAACCAAAGCAGGAAAGGTGGGAAAGGTGATAATTTTTCTTTAAGAGCCACTTCTCCTTTCTTTCTTTCAGAGAAAAGGGTCCCAATTGCTTTTGGGGAGAAATTCACATTATATTAGGCTGAGGGTAAATTCTGCAAGAGGGAAAAAAAAAAAAAAAACATATGAACCACCAACCCCAGAGTGATGAAAAGCAAAATGGGTAAGGAAAAAAATACCCTCAATTGACACAGCTATTTTCATCACATCAAATCAGCCATCTGTTCTTGACATAGTTTATTATCATTAGGAAGATTTTCTCAATTCAGACATGGTGATGAGGAAAGATGAAGAATTAACCAGATAAATAGCCAATTTGGAAAATTCAGGCTGAGACCCTTTTCCTCAATTTCCATCCCCTCTTTTCTCCCGCTCCATCATCACACTCCAATTATTCCAAGAAAAGCTCCAATGACAGGATTAGACATGTTTATGGTGGTGTTTTTCTCCCACTTGCACAGGCATAACAAACTAAACACGCTAGGTCTCAAAATGACACAGAGGTGATCGACATTGTATCAAAAAAATAATAATAATTTCCCATTGTTAAAAATGACTGGGTAAACTGAGAATGACAGGTGGCTACAGTTAAGGGTGAGGGAATTAAATACTCTGAATTGAAGTATAAAAATGTTGATATTTTCCTCCTGAAATTTATTCATTAGAAATCCATCAATTTACCTTGGGATAAAAGTGTTTAGAGAAGAGAATTTTCTTTGAAATCATCATGAGGTAATTCTATCAGCTCTGTGTGGGATAATCTGGAGGGAATAAGTAAATGTTGGACACTAATTATAAAAAGAATATATTTAAAACGTATCTTTAGTATAGTCTTCATACAGTGAAGTTGGAAATTCACAAAAGTTAAGCTCATAAATTTAGGGGAAAAAATAGCTAAAAGAAAATGCTTGACAAATTTCAACACAACTACTTAAAAATTAGTCAAGCTGGTTATTTTATCTACATAATGTCAAAAAACAATTTTGATTCTCCTTAAATAGTTCACAAAATCATCATGTTAGAATTATATAAACCTAATCCGCACATTTTGGATCATAATTAAAATCAAATCTTTTTGACTGAAAATTTTAAAATGTTAATGGCAGTAACTATGGAAGTTACACCATGCAAACTCCCTCATAAAGATATCTGCACACTAACACCCAGATTATTTTGTGTAGAAATAAACTTTCTTTGATAACATTCCTGAGATCTTTAATTCTTACCTTTTCTATCTCAATGTCTGACTTGCTACTAATTGCCACAAAAGTTGTAATTCCTCATTCTACATATTACACCAGAGTCATCATGTTTTCTAGACTTTTCTTTATTGACACATTGTTTTTTTGAATTTGTCTATGACATACAATCTTCACTTTCCTCACAATCCTCCTGTTTTTTTTGGTTAATCCAATAAAGCTAGGTATGGACATAATTATTCTGCCACAACAGTCACCAATCCAACAAACATCTGTTAAGAGCTGACTATAAGCCAGGTGCCGTGCAAGGTGCTGGAGACATAGTACTGAGCCAAGCAGATGTATACCTTGACCTCCTGGAGCTTTAGTTTCTATACCAGAGTTCAGTAACTAAAGCCTTCAGGCCAAATCCAGCCAGTCACTTACCTTTGTAATAGATTTTTATTGGAACACAGTCATGCCAATGTATCTGCCTATTGTCTGTGCTGCTTTTGGTCTACAAGGCACATTTAAGTAGTTACAACAGAGACCTCTGACCCACAAAGCTTAAGATATTTACTCTCTGGCCCTGTACAGAAAAGGCTGGCTTGCTCTGTTAGTTTCTAGATCCATCTCCAAGTGTTCTAGCTCTGCATACCTTCTCTCAGAGAGTGCATTATTCGTTTCTTGTGGCTTCGATCCCTTATTCTACCCACCGTCATGATCTCACCTTTGAACTTCAATCATATATTTCTAACTGCCTACTCAGCATCCCCACCTACCCACCCACCCAAAAAATAAACCATCATTACTGTACACTAGCTAAGGTTGACTCCATCTTTTCCCAAAGCCAACTGTTTACTAAGATCAGCTTCCCAATCAGTAGGACTTGAAAATTTTGTGTCTCTCATTTTCTTCCAACATCCAAGTAACAACAATAAGAAAAAACAAATATATATTCTCTATGTCTGTCAAATAATTTTTGTTTCTCTTGCCACCACCCCTATAGCCCTAGACCCCAAACCTTACATTTAGAAGAATGCAATCACCAAACAATCTCCCTTTTATGTCTCCAGTGATCTATTGGTCAGTTTCCTTAATACCTCACTTTGTATATCACAAGCCCCCTTGTGGCTCCCCCTTTCCAAGAGTGGGGTTGTCAGCCTATAGCTGAGGCTGTCCTGTGTGAAGATGCTGCAAAACAACTTCAAGGGGCCCACAAATCCCATGGAACATCCTAAAAATTGTCTGATGTTGAGTGCCCCAAGTAGATGCATTACTATCTCTGTTTTTCAAATGTACATAGATATTCTTCTGATAACGAAGACACAAATTTGCTTCTCTTTTCCCCTCCCTGGCCACACCCTCGGCATATGGAAGTTCTCAGGCATCCAAGCCAGAGCTGCAACCTATGCCAGAGCTGCAGCTACAGCAAAGCTGGATACTTA
This sequence comes from Phacochoerus africanus, assembly GCF_016906955.1. Classification (NCBI taxonomy): domain Eukaryota; kingdom Metazoa; phylum Chordata; class Mammalia; order Artiodactyla; family Suidae; genus Phacochoerus; species Phacochoerus africanus. The sequence continues at coordinate 87,021,354 of NC_062548.1, forward strand.
ACCTACTGCACTGGGCCAGAGATCAAACAGGCACCTCCACAAAGACAAGCCAGATTACCAACCCACTGTGCCACAGCGGAAACTCCAAATTTGCTTCATAAAGTTACCAATTTCATCTTAACTTTTTCCCACTCTATTTTCCCAAGCAATTGGTTCTAAAGGTACAGCTAGTTGTTTTCTGTATTTTGTAATGAAAGGATCCTTGCTGGCCAGCAAATGCCTACTCCATCCTCAGAGAGGGTCTATTATCAATTCCCAGGGGAACTATGGGAGCAAGGACCTCAGCTTTTGGAGGGAAAAGTGAAAGGGTAAAATAGTCTAAATGCAACTCTCTCTTTCCCTCTCTTCTCTCCTTGGATGAAAACTACAGACTTAGAGGACTTTGTGGGGTACAGAAAGGCCTTAGAAAAAACAAGGCTGCTCAGGTTCTAGACTTGAGAGGAAAGGAATATACACATAATAATACAATAAACATAGCCTAATGTCTCTACACTGTCCAGTTCTGGTGATCCGAGAGGGTGAGTGGATCAGGATGCTGGATAGAGGCTTTAATAAATGATTTGCATTTGGCAGCTTTATCCTCTCTATCGTATTTCTTAGAAACCTTAGAAAAAATGTGGTGGAAAAGTAAACATGAGTACAGATGCAAGGTAGGGGCATCTAAGTCCACATTTTTAGCCTTGCAGGATCAATTGCTTTCAGCTTGGCCCTTAAGACAGGTCCCAGATTTGTCTCCTACCACCTCCGTATGGACGTCTGATACGTGCTGGTGGTTCTCCTCCCTGCCTGTCATATTCCATCATTGTGTCTCCAGCACCCAGTGCAGTGCTATCAACTAGCAAGTAGAGAGAAGAAAAAAATTGTTTGTGTTGCCAATATTCACTGGCTGCTCTGTTTTTTGTTCACGTGTTGATTAGTTTTTCATGGTAAACACTCAGGCTGATTTATGGAAACCATATCTCAAAAACCTCTCCAACATCGCAGAACTTAGAGGGAGGTAGAATGAGAAAGTGGGACAAGATTTGGAGGAAGATTTATGTCTCTCAGCTGTGAAACCTTTGGTTAGTTAATTTCTTGGAAATTCAGTCCCCTCTGTAGTAACTTGGAATAACTACTGCTCATTTCAGTTAGAATAACTACAGGAGATTAAGCATGTAAGGGTCCAGCATGGTACCTCATACATAGCTGGCATCCAACAGGTTTTCCAAGAAGAGGGAAAGAGGAATGGAGATCTGGGACTAAAACAAGGTGCATTATCCACATTTCACCTGGCTTAGTGTAGATGTGAATTATGTTTCACAGGGGCAGATAGTTCTGATCTAGTCAAAAGGAATTCTTGGATGTGAGAGTGATTAACCAGGAGTGAATTCATATTTATTGAGCTCCTAGGGCACATCAGCTAGTTTAGCAGGACTTCCATGTAGGTTTTATTTCATACTCATGACTACTCTCTGATATAGATAGAATTATTTCTCACGTTCATGACCTTCAGAAAAATAAGGCCAGACATTCAGTAAGATGTTCATTGTATCCATTCAGTCATTAAACGGCAGAAGGAGGACTTGCAAAAGGAGGACTTGCAACCAGATTGAGGTTATTCTAGAGGGTTTCTCCTCCTTCTAAATCACCAAGCTAGCCCTCCTAAAGACTCCCATGAAGTTCCCTTTCTCTGTGTTTATGAAGACCACTGGCCATCATCCTTTATATCATTATCCCTTTCTACATCCCAGAGACTATTTCATTTCATGAATGGAAAAGGCCACAAACATTTACAAAACTTAAGCCTATCTATTTGAAATATTAATTTTTGAAATATCTCAAAAAAGCAGGACACCCTGAGAATAAATGCAATGACAACCTGTGAGACACTTTAGTCATCACCTAACTACCTAGGATTAATCCGGCTTGCTTCTGGTAAAAGCAATGTCTGCTTAGGCTGGCTTTGGTCTGGTTCTTTGAATCTGTCTGAAAGATAACTTTGATTTCTAGAAAGACTAATTTCCTGTCCTCACTTGCTGCAGCAGGAAGTGGGGAGAAACTGTTTATAGCTAGAACTTGCAGGGTGCAGCTCTCAAAAACTGGCTCATATATAAGTAAATAGTAAGTAAAATAAGGATAAAATGATGACATTCTTCAAGAAACAGCTTTAGGTCCTTGAAAATGATTATTTCTGTTTGCCTGCAACTGTAAAAATGAGTTTCAGGTAATAGCTTTTCTTTTATATTGTAAATGATAAATGACCATTTAAACATTGACTCATCCACCAACCAAGATATAAAAAAACATAAAAACTTACTGTGCTAAAAGGGAATTTGAAGACTGAAGTCACCTGATTTTTCAACCCGGCGATTACACCATGGGGACATTCATTTGTCTTTACTTCAACTCTGGAATTGCATAAAATATATTTTGCCAGCCAAGAAAATCAAGCCCTTTAGCTCCTACACATTATATATTTTTTCCTAATGTCATATATGTTTTTCATCCAAGTGAATATATCCTCTTAGACTTTGAAAACTGTAATGTTGAGTCAAACTAGCCATTATAGCACCCAAGAAAAGTAGGAATATCTTCCTTTGAATAGTTACTTTGCCAAAAGAACATGCAAAAATGTTATTCACATGTAAGGGTCATAGCCCAGGCTGAGAGATCAGAGTCCATACTAAGGTCAAATCAGAAGAACCAAAGTAGGAGTTCCCGTCGTGGTGCAGCAGAAACGAATCCGACTAGGAACCTTGAGGTTGTGGGTTCGATCCCTCTCCCCACTCCGTGGGTTAAGGATCCGCCGTTGCCGTGAGCTGTGGTGTAGGTTGCAGACGCGGCTCAGATCTGGCGTTGCTATGGCTCTGGCGTAGGCCAGCAGCTACAGCTCCGATTAGACTCCTATCCTGGGAACCTCCATATTCCATGGGTGTGGCCCTAAAGAGACAAAAGGCAAAAAAAAAAAAAAAAAAAAGAAGAAGGAAAGAAAAGAGACACAAGTTCAGCCAGGGAAAAATTTTCTGTAAGCACTTTATTATTATTATTTTTACTCTTTCCCAAAATAATATCATAAAAATAAATATCTTCATAAAAGTAAATATCCCGTGTTCAGTATCCACATGACCTAAATAACACTTGCAATATAACATCTTCTAGTTAAAATGTTTCCAAAGGAGAAAAGGGAAGAGAATGGAAACAAGAGAAGGAGAGAATATAAATAATCTTTCTGACATCAAGGGAAAAGAGGAGCCTGACTTTGAAATTTTCAGTAAGTACTTGTCTGGCAGATGACAAAATTCTCAAAATCAGGAGTTCCTGTCATGGCTCAGTGGAAGCAAATCTGATTAGTATCCATGAGGACACAGGTTCAGTCCCTGGCCTCGCTCAATGGGTTAAGGATCCAGCTTTGCTGTGAGCTGTGGTGTAGGTTGCAGATGCAGCTCAGAGCTGGCATTGCTGTGTCTGCGGTGTAGGCCAGCGGCCATAGCTCCAATGTGACCCCTGGCCTGGGAACCTCCATATGCCGTGAATGAGGCCCTAAAAAGAACAACAAGAACCACAAAAATCTCAAAATCAACCAATTCAGTGTCTTTCTTTCTTAGATACAAATGCTATGGGATAAACATTTGGCATTGCATAACTGTCACTATCCCTTCACTTCCCTGCCCTGATGGCCACAGCAGGATAAATTGTCAGTTCTGTTATTTTCCACCATTAGTCTGTCTGTGCTTTTTAAATGGATTTCCTAGGCACTAAGTAAGTGTATATTGAGGAATTAATGCCAATTAATGCCAATTTATTTCCTGTTGATTTCACTTCTTAAATAAGAACGCAAAAATATACTTCTATTTGAGCGTTAAAAGATGGTGGAGCTAACCTCACTCTCACCTCAAAGTAAAACCACCTATCTTCCCTTTTAGATGCATCCTTAACTTTAATTAAAACAACATTTTAGTATTCCTATCTGCATATAAACAGATTGAAATGCATTGCTGCTGTAACAAACTGTCACAAATTTAATGCTTAAAGCAGCATAACTGTATTTATTTATCTGACAGTCATGTAGAAGACTCATAAGGCTGAAATCAAGGTGTCAGCCTCCTTCTGGCAGTTCCAGAGAGGAATCTGTTTTCTTGCCTTTTCCAGCTTCTAGATGCCACTTACCTTCCTTGGCTTGTGGCCCCCTTTCTCTGTATTTAAAGCTAGTAAGGACCAGTTGAGACCGTCTCAGATTGTGTCACTCTGACCTTCTGCTTGCCCCTTTCATTTTTTTTTTTTTGGTAAGACTTTTATTTTTTCTATTATAGTTGGTTTACAATGTTCTGTCAATCTCTGCTGTATAGCAAAGTGACCAAGTTACATATATATACATATATATATATATATTACATATATATATGTATATTCTTTTTCTCACATTATCCTCCATCATATTCCATTACAAGTGACTAGATATAGTTCCCTGTGCTATACAGCAAGACCTCTTTCATTTTTAAGGACATTGTTGATTACCTTGGGCTTGCCCAGAGAGTCCAAGATACTCTAACTTAGCATTGATTGATTAGCAGCAACCTTAGTTCTATCTGCAACCTAATTCCCCTTTGCCATTTTCAGTAACATATGTACAGGTTCTAGGACACTAAGGACATGGTCATCTTTGGGCATCTTGCTGCAAAAAAAAAAAAAAATTTATATATATGTATATCTTATATATATGAGAGAAATACTGAACTCTAAATACTTTATAGTGTGTTACTTATTTAAAAATATGCTTTTAAATTTTATTTTATTTATTTACCTTTTTTTTGTTTTTGTTTTTGTTTTTTAGGGCTGCACCTGTGGCATATGGAAGTTCTCAGGCTAGGGGTCAAATCAGAGCTACAGATGTTGGCCTATACCACAGCCACAGCAATGCCAGATCTGAGCCACATCTGTGACCTACACTGCAGCTCACAGAAATGCTGGCTCCTCAACCCACTGAATGAGGCCAGGGATCGAACCCATGTCCTCATGGATACCAGTTGGGTTCCTCACTGCTGAGCCATGATGGGAACTCTGCTTCTAAATTTTAAAGTAAATGTTATAAAATTACTAGATGTTGGAGGTTCTGCTTTTAGAACACACTTCAAGATTTAAAAGGTTTGACTTTCTTTTAGAAATATGAAAAAACAAAAAAACAAAAACCTTTAATCTTCTTTTGTCTATCTCTTGGTGTTTTCTGCTTAGAGTATAATTTTTGCATCATCGAGTTATAGAATGCTTAAACTCAGGCTCCAATATTGAATTTCACAATATGTTATCTGAGGTTTATATTTAAATATAGTCAATAGTCACTATCAATCATTTCTCCATTATTGAGTTATTTAATTCTTCTCTTTGTTACTGGTATTCACCGCCATATAGTTCTTTATCTCAAGATGGGTTCACAGATGTTCTACTTCCCTAGACCTTCCATGCTTAAGAATATATCGTTTTGGAGTTCCCATCATGGGGCAGCGGAAACGAATCCAACTGGGAGCCATGAGATTGAGGGTTTGCTTTTCCTATAAAGCAGTAAGCAGTGCTGGCATCTCAGTCTCCCTCATTCCTTCTTGGTTTGACATGAACATGGTGCCAAGAGTAGGGGCCGTCATTGTAGACCCATGAGGAAAAGGCCAGGAGCAGCTCAGCTGACGTCAGCTTCAGTAACGCTGAGTCATAGAACCAATGTCATCAGCTGCCCGCCTATCTTCGAATTCCTCATTACATAAGAAAAATAAGCCTCTTTGTCTAACTTCTATTAGTAATATTTTATATTAGTTGTGGCCAAAGCATTCCGAATACTATCAACTTACAAAGAGGTGATTTAAGCTCAGTTTCATGTATAAATTGATGTTAAATTTATGTGACTAATAAAGAAATAGTTAAAAGTTATAGCCACCTTTTCCCCTTCTGATAATTAACAAGATTAAGTTAACTCCCATAAGGAACAAGGACTTCACCTGGGAAGAAAAAGTTTAGCATTTTAACTCATTGGGCAAGTATTCAAAATAAATTGCTCCAAGAAGCAAAGTTAATTTATGCCAGTTGAATAGAAAATATTAGTTTAATTCATTGTGTTCCCAAGCAAACCAGAAGAATAAGAATGACTAAAAATTCTTTGTGTATAAATCTAAATATTTTTCCTGATTTGCAAGACTGTGCTAGACACTGAATGATTATTTTCATTTACATAGTATAAGCAATTCACTTTCTCATACATCTTAAAAGTCTACCTACACAAGAGATAAGAATTATGCTGTTCTATATTAAAATTGATATAATTTCATGAATCATTTTCATTGACTGATGATTTATAAACTATTTCCCTTCTAGAAAACCTCATTATTTTTGGAAGCCTCTACTAGTCTCCAAAAAAAAATCCCAACTTAATAAGTATCCCACTACGTTGTGCCAATTTACAAGCTATAGGTGATCTGGGGGCAAGTCTTTTAATTGGTTTTGAATTGTGCAGTTTGTCTCAGGACAACATAAACATTAAATAATTCAGAGAGTAAACGAAACCTTATAATGCAGTACACCAAAGTTGTTAAGGCAAATTCTTTTTTTGGGGGGTGGGGGGATAATCAGATAATTATATATAACTAGTCATCATTACTTTAAACAAATTATATTCTGCTGAAGCATGAAAGAGGTTTCTTGGCACTATTTTGAGTTTAACTAATCTTATTGACAATAGGTGCCTGTTGGGCAAACCTGTTTATTGGTGGTGTGGTTTCGTTATACAGCGTGTTTAGTTGCTGCTCTGCAGTCCTTCTTAATTATATCATTTTTCAAATAAATATTTGTATCTTTTATTTTGAAAAATCACAGGTTCAGTCAACTTGGCAAATGTGTGTATATTTTGAATGTAGAATGCTTTGTCTTTTATTCATTGTAGATTATCTGTAATAATATACTGCTTCATGAGACTGCACTGGTGAAGCAACACAGGCAAGCAGTTATTTGCTGTGCATTTAAATTCTTAAACAATCACTCTGCTTTCAGACATCCTTGCCTAGCAAATTCACTGAAGTTAAATGGTTTAGAGTGCTGGGTCAGGCCAGGCGAGAGCGAGCACTGTTTGTGCAGTGCAAAAGCTTGTGTTTGTTGGAGGAGGGTCTCTTTGGCTCTGTCTACACAGATTAAGTTAAATGGAAATCTAAGACATTTATCCAACTAATTCCGGCAAAAAGAAAAAAAAAAGTGGGGTCAATTATTCAAATAGTTACAGATGGTGCAGGGTTCAGTTAGGTAGGTACCTCACACCTCACATATTGTGTTCCCATTTCCTACAACTAGAATGTTTTTGTGTTTCTATAGAATGAGGAGCACCCTAGGGATACTCTCATGGAACATTACTTAGGGGATGGTCAGAGAAAAGAGAGGCCAGATTCTTCCATCTCTCATTATTTAGTGGACTTAGCACACTAAGGTAGGATGATGATAAGCTATCTCCACATAATTGAGTATACACCTAAAAGGTGAGCAGCCTTTGGCCACTGAAGAATGACACAGGTTTATAAGCTAATTATTGCAGACTAAGTTACTAAACAATGGTACTTGAAAAAAATTTTATCATAACAGAACCAAGATACACATGATTCAAATCACAGGGACAATAGCTTGTGGTCACATTTCTTTTTGGGGGGAAGATAAGGAAGTTTTTACTTTTAGGCTTAACATATTGTAATAATTACATAGTTACAAAAGTTTTAAAAAATTATGCTATGAAGAAAAATAAACCACTAAATTTAATAAATTTAAAGAATATTTCATAAGTGCAAATTTGGGTCAAAAATTTCTTTTATATTATCTTCTAAATTTTATCAAGCATCCTTATTGGATAACTGCTTTTACCCAAGAATCAGTTACCAAAGTCTGTCCTTTTTCTGCAATTGCAATGCCAACTCTGTCATAAATGAAGTTTGCTTGCTTACAAGGGTGAGCCTAATTGATGTAGTGAGTTTTTTCTTCTGTTCCACTAATCTATTTGTCTATCCCTGTGGCAATATCACCTAATTTTAATTTCTGTAGCTTTATAATAATTTTGATGTTTGAAAAGCAAAGTCTCATCACTTTTTTATTTTAATTCAGGAGTATCTGTTATTTTAGAATTACCTTATAGGATAAAACTATCATAGGAATTTTAAATAGCAAAAATTGACTCATTCTAGGTATCTGTTATTTTGTTACAAACCACCCTAAACTTCATGACAAAAAAGAAGAATCATTTTGGTTTTTATTTATTTTTTAAATTTCTTTTGCTTTTTATGACCACACCCATGGCATATGGAGGTTTCCAGTCTAGAGGTCCAATCGGAGCTACAGCTGCTGGCCTACACCAGAGCCAAAGCAATACCAGATTCAAGCAGCATCTGAGACCTACACCACAGCTCACGGCAATGCCGGATCCTTAACCCACTGAATAAGGCCAGGGATTGAACCCAAAACCTCACGGTTCCTAGTTGGGTTTGTTTCTGCTAAGCCACAACAGGAACTCCATTTTGGTTTTTATATGCCATAGTTCTGGGGTTCAACCGGGATTAGCTAGGCAGTTCTTTCTTGGGATCTTTCATGTGGTTTCTGTCTGAAGATGGTGGAGGCTGAACATATCTTAAAGCTAGTCACTCACATATCTGGAGGTTGTAGCTGGATATCAGCTGGGATCTCAGCTAGGGACAATGACCAGAACTACTCCACATCTCTTCTCTCTCTCTCTACTCCCCCATAATATGGTGACTAGATTTCTTGAACAAGCAAGAGTCACAAGAGGACCAGGCAGAAGTTGCATCAACATTTATGACTTAGCTTGAGTAACACACATAATCACTTCTGCTGCAGTTTATCAAATTCAAAGGAAATGAACATAACACCCACTCCCATGTCTCTATGGTAAAAATGCCAACAATACCCTATAAGGAGAATAGATGAGAAAAGAAATCTTGCTGTGACCATAGTGGAGAAAAGTGACCTGCCATAGCTCTTTAGATCAATTTGAGAAAATTAAACATCTTTATACTATTGAATCTTCCTATCCATTAACATGGGAAAAATAAAAAATTTATTTAGATTTGCTTATTGCACTTCAATGAAGTTTTATTTTTCAACAAAGAGCATATGTATATTTTGTTAGAATTATTACTAGGTACCTTATTTACTTTTTATGTCATCATAGCAGTTATCTTTTTAAAATATGTTTTATAAGTTACTGGTATATAGTAATGTTATTCATTTTTATAAATTGATTTTATATTTAACAAAACTGCTTTACTAATTAATTATAATACATTATATCTATATAGTATTGAATTTTCTACATAGCCAATCTTGTCATCTCTGACTAATGATAAGATTTTTTCCAATTCATTTTACTTAACACATATTTATACAGTACTTACCATGTCCCAAGACCTGTTTTAAGCACATTTAAATAATAACTAAATTAATCACCATATTTGATTTTTTTCTATCTGATTTTGAGATGCTCTCTTTGTCTTTGATTATATATAGTTTTAACACTATATATTTAAATTTAAAATTTTAAACTTATTCTACTTGAGATTTTGTAAACTTAAAGATAGATGTTTTTCATTGGTCTGAAAAATTGTTAACCATTTTATCTTCAAATGCTGTTTCTCTATTCTCTTGATAAAACTTCCAAATACATATGCCTTAGACTTTTTCACTCTCCTCTCCATGTCTGATAATAACTCAGTCATGTGTTCTTTTTGTTTTGCTGTACTACATTCTAGATAATTTCTTCAGATATATTTTCCAGATTATTAACTCTCTTCTTATCTGTGTCTAATTTGATTTTATAAGTAAATACTGAGTTTTTAATTTCAATTTATTATAGTTTTATTTCACTGATCTCTTTGGTTAATTTTATATCTACTTGGTCCATTTATTTGATAAACTCCTCTCTTGCTCATTTTTATGCTAAAATACTTAGTCTTTTATATATATATATATATTTCCAACAGGGAGATTCATTGTCTTCATATTTTCTGCTGCTTTGTGTGTTCTGTAATTTTTAAAATTGATTTTATATTTTTTGAAATGTGCAAATTTGTGAAGCTTGGATTGAAATAGGTTCCTTTAGATTGGATTTGCATTTACTCTGGTTAGGTGCCTGGAGACATTAGTAATCCAGCATTAGTTTAATTAATGCATGGTTTGAGTTTTATTTGACCATATTCAGGCACTGTGGATTCCATTTTCGAACCCAGCCAGTAAAGATTGGCTTGTGGTATGAATTCCCTGAGAAGAGGTCTCCCCTTTATTCAAGGTTCAAGATGAGCAATTTATCTTATTGATCCCTTGGGGAAAGGTAATGCTTCTACTTACTGAGAGTGTAGCTTGTTTAGGGTCCCAGGTTTATGGAGAGGGTCATCTTTTTCATGCCATATTCTTCCCTTGTGAGCATTGCAAACCTTGAAAATGTCAAAAGGAAACAAGTTCAACTATGCTTAATCAGTTTCCTAAGGATGCAAAGTATACTGTTTCCATTGCCCCTTAGATTCTTACATTCACTTAGTTTTTGACCTCTGAGAACTACTTTCTTGTCTTACTATTGATATAACTAAATATGTATTTTTATTTTAGTTTTTGACCTCTGAGAACTACTTTCTTGTCTTACTATTGATATAACTAAATATGTTCTTTTTAGTTGTGTCTGTGGGAGAATTAATCTCTATTAAATGGCTGGAAAAAAACAGTTTCAAGAACTTCCATGCCACCTTCATCTGAGTGAGTATCATAAATAACTGGAAAAGAAAATCCTAAAAGTAGAGAATCATGTATCTGGGTTTGTGCTAACCACATTATTCACAACTGGCAAGATGCAATGTGGCCACAAGTGGTTCCAATCATCAGAGTCATTAAGTGTAAATACCATAACATTCTCAGAAGGCTCAAACAAAATTTGATTGATATCATATTAACCAAAGAGAAGACATTGCAATTCACCAACTAGTTCCTTAGAACTTAGAATCTTAATCTAGATGGCAATAGTAGTGACTACAACAATAAGGTTGTTTGGCTGACTCAGTGAGGGAAACAGGAGATTTGGCTTCGATGGAGTCAGAGCGGTGAATATGATTCTGGATTGGCTGCCCAAAGGTGTGTCTTCTATACTCACCTCTGCCATTAATGGTTTCCGTGAAGCTAGGCAAGTTGTCTCTCTTTTCTGGACTTTATTTTACTTTTCTGTAAAGTGTGGTTCTGATGACATGTGAGACAAAAATCTGTTGCCTCTCAGTGCTCAGTTACCACTTTATGTCTCCTCTATGGCTACCATATTTCTTCTGGTAATATGCCTGCTTCTCCTAATGCTTGAAGGGTTTTAAGTAAGTGATTCTAAAATTCTTCTTAAGATAATGAAGTTAAGAATCAACTGACTCAGATTTTACTGGACTAAAGGAAAAAAGAAACTCAGATTACCCTATGTAAGTGTTATTGATGAATAGTGGGTAGCCAAAGGATATTTAAATGTAAGATATATCAAAATCTTATGTTTTATGACAAATTGTCTTCCTTTGCTCAAAGTCCAGGTAATTTTTTTTATTGTTGTTGTTGTTCTAGCATATTCTATTAGTCCATCATTGACTATATTATGAGGCTAATGAAGCTCAAGTTGCAAGGTCTCTGATTTGTACATGACTCTTCCAAAGATCTTTTTCCTCTCGTTTTAAATAACATTAATTAAACTAAATAAGAATAAATAACATTCCTCTCAATTAAATAACATCCACTTCTGTGCTTAATTTTTTATTTATATATTTTTTGAAAGTGGATCACCCAACTTATATAACCTTCAGGGTCCACAAAACCTGAATTTGCCCCTGTAATCCCTTGGCTGAATAAAGAACACATATTTCTTCCTCATTTTCTTTGACTTATCACTTCCCCTGATTTTCATTAAAGAAGGAAACAAAAAAGGGATTTTGATTCAGGTGCACTTATGGAGGAACATGTTTCAATATGGCTCTGACCTTGTTAAAAAACAGAGAAAAATTTTATCATGCAAAAACTCCTTGATGATTCATTTCCCACCAAAGCTCAAACTTTCTCTCTTTTTGTAAGCTTATGTCCTTAGAAGAAATAACTGGTCCCGAGAGTGGCTGTATCATTATAAGATGTAATAGGTCTAGTGAAGCTAAATACATGTAATTCATTTTCCAATTTTGAATGAACATTCCTACCACCGTCACTAGTATCTTGTAATTTCAAAAGCATTTGTGTTAAGTTGAACTTGGAAAGGGACGATTTAGTCAAGTGCTTTGTGCAGTTCGAAAACAACAATAACACAAGCAATTGTTGACCTCAAAATATTCTATTCTGCTTGTATTGTCTTTACATTACAATTATTCGCTCACATATACACATATTGACGATGGCTGGCCATTTCTAGGAATTTGGGTATTTTTGTCAAAGAAAAGCAGCCTATTTTAAGATTTTATTTTACATATTTTATTTTTATTTTGAGGGGAATCCAAATATCTACACCATGAACTTAAATCCCTATAGCTGCCAGAACTGACAGAGAATTAGCAAGGCAGAGCCAAGTTCTCACAAGACTGTCTACGGCACTCTTACAGCTAAAGACAAACCAAAATATTGACTAGTTCTTCTCAAAACAGCATGTATAAGTTGTGGCTGAAATAAGCCTGATGTAAGAAAGAATACAGATGGCAGTATAATCCTAGGCTGGGTCTACACAGTGCCAAACAACCCATTCAAAAGTGAAAAACTCAGTCGATCACTTGGTAGTTTTGTCTACATGCCACCAAGCAACAGGCTTGACTGATTTCTTCCTAAAATTGACTGAGCTTTTGACTAGACTTGAGCAGATGTTTTATCACAATGTCTAGTCAGTCTTAGTTGTCAAATCTATAGCTCAAATAAGTTTCTCGATGAATGATGAATTTCTTTCCTACATCAAAACAACCGGAAAGTGTTAAATAAAGATCATCTGTGGTTTTTAGTCCATTTTACAGCCTAGTTTAGTGCATGTGCTCTGCACAGTTTACAGTAGGACTGACAAGAGATAGAGTCTCTCCACTTACATACCTATCTTCCACATTTCATTGATTCACTTGGTATCACTGCAACTCAAATATCCATCTAATAGTAACCAATACACATTTACCTTCTTTCTTTACTCAACAATTTCCCTGGTATAGACAACTTGCCATGAATATATCAAATCACATATATATCAAACCTTAACATACAATGATTGCTTTTGACATTTTTTCTAATTCTTAAAAACCCTCTCTCACCAAAAGATGAATCACAAAATCCTTCAAGTATTTTCATGGTGAAACATAAAAACAATGAAAAAAGCCGCTTTTAAAATGAATTCTGCGTGAGCAGAGATCTTATGCTTTTGGTCTCTGTTGTGCCCCCTGCATCTAGAACAGATTGGGCTTCAATACCTACTTTATTAAATGAAGGATTAGACGAATCATAGTATGTCATTGTGGTAGCCACTGACAACCTAAGAAGAAGGGAATGGGGAAATAAAGGCTTTAACTCCTCCTGTCCTACACACGTATTACCCATGCATCTATTGCCTGAATCCCATTGCAAACCAGAAGTTGGAGGAGTCTGTTGAGAATGTATTGGGTGGAGAAGAAAAGGCTGTGGATCTAGAGTGCGGCAAATATACTCACTATCTGCACACTACTGTCATCCATGGAATCATTGAGGTTAAAGAGCTCGGCGTTAAATTCAGTTCTTACAATTTTCACATATACACACGTAGATATATATTTGTGTACACCCGCATGTGTATGTATGGAGACGGATAAGTAGGTAGGCAGCTAGATAGATAGATAGGCAGAAATGCTCAAAACCTGAATTTAGAAGAGTTGACTTCTTCCCACATTCCTTGAAGATGTTGTGTCAAATAATCTAAGTTTCTTTCCCACTATGTTATTCATCAACATGGGCTAAACTGAATGCCTTGAGAGACCACTCACCTTTAAAAAACAAAAACTTCTATTTAATTAAAAATGCAGAACACATTTTAGAGAAGTTGGAAAATATGGAAAAGATTAAATAAGAAGCACACAAGTGCCATAAGTGACACTTCCAGAATCATTCTTTTCCTCAGCGTCCACAAAGCACTTGTTAGGAAAGTGGATGGTTTTCTGGGTCCATTTCTAATCACTTCCTTTTTTTTTTTTTTCTGATTTCTGTCCATTGTCCAGGCACAATTTTTTATATGCTGTCAGTTCTCTTCTTTGTAAGCACAAAGAACAGGCAGGAGAATAAATGGGGAGAAAGCAAAGGACTCCACTATTGGAAAGCCTCTCTGGAAATGTTTACTGCATCGGTTTTAACATCTTCCAAAGAAAAGAGCACTTGCCTGTCTTCTGAGACCACAGAAGCAACTGCCTTTATTCCAAGTTGCCTGTGACATGCCCTAGGGTACAATCTCTACCTGTTTAAGCACAGGTCCTCTGCAATGTTAACAGTGGGCTGATGGGGAAATTATACTTTTATCTTTACAAATTTCTATATTTCATTATGTTTTCAGCTAAGCAATGGATGGAGACTGACTTAGCCCAAGGACCTCTTTGCTGTTTGTAGAGATTTTTTTTTTTAACCTTCATTTTAAAACCAGAAAAAGAAAAACTTTCTAAACTTACTCAAAGGATATGGAAACTATTTCTTCAAAGCTCTGAATTTCCTGAGCTTGACTTTTAAACAAAACTCACCTAAACAGGAGGAATTGAAAAATTTAGGGAAAAAAAAATCATAAAGCATTTATTTTCAGGTTGGTTAAGAAATTCCGTTTGGTTAAACAGAAGCAAACTTCTCATAGCTATTCCCTATCCCCAAATCCATAGCCCTTTCTTTCTGGAAGCCTGCATGTTTGCCCAGACTATTAAAGAAAGTGGATGATGCAGATACTTTCTCCATAAGAGGTAGGTCCTTCTTTTATATATTATGTTAATAATATACACGTCGGAGCTACCAATATAGAGAAAACTCTTAGAATTGTCCTGAAACCATCCATCTGAATATCTTGCTAAAACAAAATACTGTAGGTCTGGTAGAAGAAAACATTACGTTCCATTACAACTCTTTTACTTATGTTTATTCAAATTGACCTCATTAAAATTTTTGCAGCATTTAAAGCAGGGATCCTGCAATATATCTTCTTTGCTCAATGTGATAAGAACGAAATAGAGCTGCTTTAACATCAAATGGGGGCAATTTTTTCTTTTACTTTTTGCAGGATTTTATCCTCCTAGAATAACTTAATGGATATGGAATGTTTCTATTGATTAATTTAGCGTGCCAGCTATGATATGATCCACAGAAGGCAAAGGAAATGCCAGTGCTTTCATGACACAAGGGTGCATTATCGAGAATACTGTCCATGGCTCTCTCACAACAGGTTGGCAATTTTTACAGAAAAAAAAGAGAAGCCTTTATACTGGAAGTGGTACTGATGGATAACCTAAGAGGGCTGTAATTGAAACATTCATAACTTTTTCCTGTTAATATTAGGCTAGATCTTATTTAGTAATCCTTTACTATTTGTGAATTTGGATGAAGACTTGTTTTAATTAACAAGTGAGTGAAGGTCCAGATGACTTTAAGCTGGGACAAGAAAATCTCTCAGGCTGGATCAGGTACCATGAATATTTTGGCTTTGTTGATAGACATACACATGGTAAACTGAAGGACTAGCTTTAAAAGTCAAGAAAATAAAAAGCAAGATGTCCTAACATCAGTTACAGGGATGTTAATAGTTTGATTTCAGACATACTTGCTTTGCATTTTACTGGACCCCTTTATTTGGATAATGGCCTTTCTTCACCACTTTCCATGCCTAGACAGATTGTTAATAAGCTCATATGAAGCACCTACTCTGTGTCAGATTTGGAATTATATGAGTAGAGATCCTATCTAACTTCAAGACTGGGAAAGTTGCCAAACAACTGAATTTTAACAGGAGGAGTAAAAGTGTTTCTAACTGGGTCACCATGCTGTATAGTAGAAAATTGACAGAACACTGTAAACCAGCTATAATGGAAAAAATAAAAATCATTAAAAAAATAAATACAATAAAAAAATTAAAAAAAAAGAATTGACAGTCTTAGCACCTACAAAGTTTTTTATTTTTATAATTTTATTTTGTCTTTTTAGGGCTGCACCCTCAGTATATGGAAGTTCTCAGGCTAGGGGTCAAATCTGAGTGATAGCTGCTGGCCTACGCCACAGCCACAGCAATGCCAGATCCAAGCCTCGTCTGTGACCTACACTACAGCTCACAGCAACGCTGGATCCTTAACCCACTGAGCGAGGCCAGGGATTGAACCTGCATCCTCACGGATGCTAGTCAGATTCATTTCCGCTGAGCCATGACGGGACTTTATTAATTTTTAATATTTAATTTTTGGTCTTTCAGGGCCTACAAAGGTTTTTAAACATTGAACTTAAAACTCTCATCTGGAGTTCCCGTCGTGGCACAGTGGTTAACGAATCCGACTAGGAACCATGAGGTTGCGGGTTTGGTCCCCGCCCTTGCTCAGTGGGTTAAGGATCCGGCGTTGCCGTGAGCTGTGGTGTAGGTTGCAGACGCGGCTCGGATCCCGAGTTGCTGTGGCTCTGGCGTAGGCCGGCGGCTACAGCTCCGATCAGACCCCTAGCCTGGGAACCGACATATGCTGCAGGAGCAGCCCAAGAAATAGCAAAAAAAAAAAAACAAAAAAAAAACCCAAAAAAAACTCTCATCTGATGGCACAATCATCCTTGTTCCAAACCCAAAATGCATTGAAAAATTTGAGTTGAATGGGTCAAGTTTTCATCCACCTGGAAACTTGATGAAACTCTTCAAATCACTGAGCTCCTTGATAACTGCTTTGTCCTCTGTGTGTACAGACTTCTGATGTGGACTCCACAATGAACGCCTTATCATCGTCTCCTCCTAGGTTGGCCAGGACCTGGCACAGGGGCCCAACCACATGGGACTTGTTCATCTTCACAGACCTTGAGGACTATGCTGGCTTCTTCCAAATGCTTATTTTTTTTCTTCTCAGCGTTGAAGAGAAGTATTAAAGGAACAAACCCAACACATATAGTAGATCATGACTAGGGGAAGAGAAATGCATGTGTTCTCCAGGATATTCTTCAACGGGCTTTTCTCAGTGTAAGAAAAATGCTGTGTGACAAGTAATAAAGGAACACCAATCTCTGGTCACAAACAATACAAGGAGTATCACATAAACAGAAGGAGCCTCTAAACCTCACCGTTTCTCCATATTTTCCTCCTATTTTCTTCCATTGTCAGTTCTCTGGACCTCCTCTGTATCAAAGCATAATAGGAAGGGAATTCAAGGAGACTATCAGTTTAAAAGGAAAAAAAAAGTAAAAGAAAAAAAAAATCCAGGCCCGGAGAGGGGGCACCGCTCGGCATCAGGTCACTGAGTGTATTCATTATTTGTTCCCATTACCATGTTATGTCTTAATTACTCTGGTTTGGCTTCCCACCCGGGGTCGCTATGTCACAGCTGGTTTTCTGCCCATCCCTAATTAATAAAGCCTCATTTAGTATCCAAGTTTATTGTAATAAACCTCTGCTGAGGGATACAGCAGAAATAAAGAGACAAAAAACAAACCAGAAATTATCAGAGTTGCTCTAACAGTAACCTTGTACCACAAAGGGCCTTGGTTCAGGCCTTCTCTGGGTTGCTTCTAACCTGGGAAAGGCATCCATCTGATCTGACTTGGAATTTCTGGCATAATTGGTCAGTGGTCAGATTTCACCCACAGGAAGAAAAGTGACCAAGGTTTCTAAAGGCTCTCCATCATTTGGGACTTTTAAAAAATGGTTATTCATTCATGCTTCTAGCATTTAAATTAATATTATCTTGGAAAACAAAAAAAAAAACTTAATGCTTTCAAATGGCAATATAAAAAAGTAACAGGCATTCATCAAAAGGTCTTATTTCATTTCTGTGGCATTGCTTCTTTTAGTATTTGACACATCAAATAAAGATAAAACAAATTATGCGAGAGACTTTTCTCTTTTGTTAAATATATTTCCAGCCAATAAAATTTTATAAATTAAAAAAAAAACACCTCCAAAAACCTCAGCACTGTTATGTAGGTCTCTCTCTTACACACACACACACACACACACACACACACACACACACACTACCAATTCTATTAGAGTCCACATAGCTCTTGAACAGATAGCTCATCTGCATTTTATCAGGTGTCTCTATAATTAAAGCTTATTGTAAAGTGAGATATTATTGGTATATTTTATTACTTGTCTATGAGAGCCTGAACAAAGTAAGAGGCATAAATGAATTCAGTTTTACAGTACTTGGTTTTAAACAAATGTCACTACCTACACACACATACCTAATTATCAGTTCTTACACATTCTGCCAAATATCAAACCTATAGTTCATAAGCCACACACACGACAGGCAGTAAATATATTCCCCCTAATTTAAAATTTTATTGCAAAGTACCCTCTGCACTATGTTAACCTATACTAAATCACACTCTACACTCAGCTTTACTGGTGTTTACCTATTTTTGATTCAAAAAGGAAAATAGTACTAACTCCTAAAGATCTACAGTAATAAAAATTTTAAAAAGGAGAAAGACTATATGTAAGGAAGGGATTCAAAACAATGGTATCGGAGTGTTGACTTCAACTGTTAACAAGGAGAATGGATGAAGCCAAGATATTTTAAGTGTTGTTTCTGAAGGTTCAGTGTCCTGAATGTCAGGGTTGCTGTGCATATTTTTATACATTTCAAAGGCTCCCACAGCAGCCAAGCAAAAATTAACATAAAGATGAAGGCTCTCACAGATGAACTGGATAGT